>NC_080715.1:36691854-36761854 GCF_019097595.1 Hemibagrus wyckioides | reverse complement strand
GATCTCCAACAAAAAAAAACTAAAATTTTACATATAATATTTGGCCCCAAATATATATTTGGGTGAAAAAGTTAAGAAAAAATTAAAGATAAAGAGAATTAATTAATATTAAATACATTTCCAAAGCAAGGTTACACAGAAGGAGAAAGCTAGAAAAAGAAAATAAGTAGGTTATTTTCTGTGAAACTTCATGCTGTAGAGTGACTGAGATTGTATTGAAATTTCTCAAGTTGAAGAGACAAGATCCTCAAACCCTGAGGAAAGGTACAGCAAAGCAAAGCAAGGTGTGGTGTTAAAGGGATTTTCCAGAGCAATATAACTACTACAGGCTATTAGACACGCGAATGTAAAGAAATGAGATTTTATCTAGTATGTCTTCCACCTTCTTTCCAGTAGCGTATATAACAGCAGGTAAACCTTCCAGTGGGAACATGCCTGTTGGCGAGTTTCCTGAAACTGAAAATCTACTTCTTAGTACTTTCTCTTTATTTTATTTTATTTTTTTTTTTAGACCCGGTAATACAGTTTTGCTTCATGACCCTGTGTACATTACAAATCCTCCACATTAGATGACGTGCATGAACACCTCTTCAATTCAAGTCACTTCAGGAGGTTTTGAAATGTGAAGGATTTAAAAAAAACAAAAAAAAACAGGAATGAAACATCTGTTGCCACTTCCTGTAGGTAATTGGATGGGGTGACCCAGCGCTCACTTCAAACAGAGGCGAGGAGGGTGTAGAATGAGCCAAGCACGATGTGAATTATGCAGCTCAGGCCCAAGTGGCTATCTGGCAGCTGAGACGGGTTCACAACTGAGAGAAAAGCGTTTGATTTCTCTTCTCCCTCTATGGCAGTTGTTCTTATTGCTCCAGCTGGGCAGTCTTTAGAGCTTTATCAGGACTCGGACCTCCTTGACCCCGTTCTTGCGTCCTCCAGAGCTGTGGCCTTTTTTTTAAAAAAAAAAAAACTGAAACTGTATTGTCTATTCACACTTCGATTCTGTTTGGTCATTCTCTCTCCTCTGATTGGCTGTAGCTCCTGCCAGTCACTCCTAAACCTGTTGTTGACGTGCTTGATGTATCCAAGCTGCCGTTTTTCACGCCTGACACGACCCTGAGCGTGAGTTACTGCTACAGGATTGTCAGCAGATGAGGAACATCATGTTATGGAGGCATTTTATCTCCTGATTCAATAACAAAACAGGATACGATGATGTGATGCAAAAACACACAGTGGGCTGTCATACTGACTTATAGGTTTTGCTATAAATACACTCTCAAAAAATATTGAATGATATTTGAGGTCATTATTATATAATCATTCATTATGATGCATTATCATTCGGGGGGGGGTTGTTTTTTTTTTGTTTTGTTTTTTTTTACATTTGTCATTCTGTCGTCTATAGTTTTTCTCTCTTTCGCTAAGCTTTTAATCTTTTATACAGCACAAAATTAAGAGCTGCTGCTTTATCTAATCTAAAAGTTTCTGTAAACTCACTGAACTCCATCCCCACCATAACCACAACACTAACCCCGGAGCCTTTTAGAATTGATGCGTCTGTTTTTATTGCTGAATCAGACGAATATTATTGCTGTCATTATACACCCATATTATGACCAGCCTTATATTGGTGTTGGTCCCACTTTTGCTGCCAAAACAGCCCTGACCCGTCATGCACTGTGTATTCTGACACCTTTCTATCAGAGCCAGCCTTCACTCCCCACTGGCATCATTGAGCCTTGGCCATTCATGACCCTGTTGCCGGTTCACCACTGTTCCTTCCTTGGACCACTTTTGATAGATACTGACCACTGCAGACCGGGAACATCCCACAAGAGCTGCAGTTTTGGAGATGCTCTGATCCAGTCGTCTAGCCATCACAGTTTGTCCCTTCGTCAAACTCGCTCAAATCCTTACACTTGTCCATTGTTCCTGCTTCTAACATCAACTTTGAGGACAAAATGTTCACTTGCTGCCTAATATATCCCACCCACTAACAGGTGCCATGATGAGGAGATCATCAGTCTTATTCACTTCAGCTCTCACTGATCATAATGTTATGCCCGATCGGTGTAATTTGTAATAAATCTCACTCAATGACAATTAATCAGAAGGCTCCCGGAAAAGTTTCTTCCTTTTTCCTCACAGACCCCACAATGTTTTGGGTGTCGTCGATTCTGTAGCTCTCCTGAGCTTTAATGCGTAATTGATAATGAGTAATGGTGTATGCAAATGGCCCTCCTTGCCTAATTAACATATTGCCACTTCCTGTTTGATGTACATCTTTCTACTGATCTCAAAACCATTTCACATTTCCAGCTATAATGGGATTTCTCTGCACTGAAATTGTCTCTTTTCCCTGAGTACATTTGGAAACTGCAGTGCTCTTTCGTTTCATTACGAGCATCATTTCAGAGCGATGCACAGATGGTATCAAAAAAATAAAATAAAATAAAATTTTGAGAGGTTGACTATAAACGAGAAGGACGAGAAGCCTCGAGTCTAGGCGGCAGTGCACAGATTGCAGAACTGCTTCCAGTTGAGTTTTTCAAGCTGATCTCCTGAGAAATTTGTATGGTTTTTGAAACAAACCCCCTTCTTAAAAATTCGCCCTTATTCATGATTCATCAACAGCTCCTGCTTGAAGTTTTATCACTTATGAGTCTCCCCCTCATCATCAGGATACTGAAGACCCAAGAATCATAAAGGCTCATCCCCGGACTCTGTGCTCATACTCAACATCCCTTTAACACACTTTATACTGTACATACGTTCTCCTCTCAAGGTTTCTTCTTTGTCCTCAATTCAGCAGGAAAGAAATAAAATATATATTCGGTCCTTATTTTCTATCCCTCTCTCTATTTTCTATACAGCTCCTTTGTGGCAATATGTCCACAAAATGGCTTCTTTGCTTGACTTCCTGTTTTTGAATGAGCCGATGTCATTTTGAATGAGCTCTCGATATCATGCTCGAGCGATACACAGAGACATTTGACGGAAAAACTCGCTGAAAGGTTTCATTAGTCAGTAATTACTATCATCGTTGAGAAATCCACTCAGTGTTTTGCGCACTGTGATTTAAAATCCAATAAACACAAACAGGGCAAAGTGCAAAGGAGGGTCATTAGAAACAGTTCAACAGTGTAGTAACTAATCAGTTAATTAATGAATAATTAAAACTACCCAGAGTGCTGACTAGTGAGGGAATGGTATCTAGTGGTGGAATGTTACAGCTGGGGGCAGAGCTTTTTCTTTCAAAGCCCCACAGTTATGGAACAGCCTTCCAATTAGTGTTCAGGACTCTCATTGAGACAGTCTCAATGTTTAAGTCCAGGCTGAAGACACATTTGTTTTGTCAAGCTTTCTATGTATCATTTTTCTTAGGAAAAAGGAGCAGATCTGAAAGGTGAAACATGAAATGAAATGAAATGAAACAGCCTTTATTTGTCACATATACATTACAGCACAGTGAAATTCTTTCTTCGCATATCCCATCCTTGGAGGTTGGGGTCAGAGCGCAGAGTCAGCCATGATACAGCGCCCCTGGAGCAGAGAGGGTTAAGGGCCTTGCTCAAGGGCCCAACAGTGGCAACTTGGCGGTCAACGGCCCAGAGCCTTAACCACTTGAGCCACCACTGCCCCATGGGCACAGAGTGTTTGGTGTACTGGGTACTGTCACCTTACCACCCTCACAAGTCACTCAGGTTTGCTGACTGTGACGTGGTTTGACGCTTTATGTCCCAGGGAGCCCTCACGTCTGTCACCTTCTGGCTCTCCCTTTTAGTTATAATGTCATAGCATTGGTGGTGCTCACTGCTGCTGTGGATAGATCTGCATGGACTGCCACTGACCCAGGGGACTGCTGTGTATAGAACCACTCTGAGACTATCACACCGTCTCTGAACTGCTGTTGCATCAGTCAGCTTTCAGCAGGAAGGAAGTCTAGAATGAACTCAGAAACTACACTGACCTATTAGTTCCTCAGGAGCTCTTGGTGATGTGTGAATATAATTCCACATTATATTATAATATTATCATACTTGATATTCTTTTTATTTTTATTTCTTTTAGTGTATTTCTTAGATTTTATATTCTAGTTTTACATTTTTATTTAAATTATTTCCTATATATTTTCTTATATATTTAAATTAATTAATTTAAATTAATCTTAATATTTAAATTATTTCTTATATTCTAGTTTTACATTTTTATTTAAATTATGTCTTATATTCTAGTTTTACATTTTTATTTAAATTGTCTTATATTTTATATTCTAGTTTTACATTTTTATTTAAATTATTTTTTATATTCTAGTTTTACATTTTTATTTAAATTATTTTTTATATTCTAGTTTTACATTTTTATTTAAATTATTTCTTATATTCTAGTTTTACATTTTTATTTAAATTATTTCTTATTTTATATTCTAGTTTTACATTTTTATTTCCATCACAAGACAGTCGTAAAGAACATTTCACTCCATGTTGTACTGTGTATGATTGTGTATGTGACAAATAAATGAACTAGAGTCAGAGCAGCATGATGGGTCAGAGCTGTTTTGGCAACAAAAGGGGGACCAACACAATATTAGGCAGGTGGTCATAATGTTATGCCTGATCGGTGTAAATATTATAGCACACCATCATCCCTGGGAACAATGATCACCTTTCAGTATGATAAATCGTAAGCATCAAAATAAATCCAGGAAAATACTTTAGCAATAGATTCGGAACGAATCCAAGGAAAACTGGGCGAAAAAACTTACGATGACGAGGCTATATACAGTAGGAGGAAACCGGAATTCCTGGAATAGATCCATGTGAAGACACCGACATCCAAACCCAAGATCGTTACCTAGGTTTGACCTTGAAGAGATCACTGTATAATTATATGTTCTTAAGTATTATTAATTAATTAAAGGGAGAGAGAGAGTCAGTTTAATAAGTGCCGGTTTTAGAGGTCTGATGTTTCTCAGGACCCAGGTGCCAACAGCTGCAAAATAATAAATCAGGGAATGACAAATAAAACAGTGAGTTCCCCTCGGTCTCCATCAATCACAGTCTGTTCTCTGTCATCTTTTGTGTTTGTGAGAACAAAGTGCATCTATAAATCATGAATCGTTAACGAATTAGGTCAGTGTCATTGTTTATTTATTTATTTTGTACTTTTTGTGAAACGCTCATGTTCTACAACGTTAGAACTAACACATGCCGATGATGACTTGAATGCATTTGACAGGTGGGGATAGGTATGAAGAATATTTCACGTTAGATTGACCTTATTTCCTTGGAACAACAAGGAAGTTATTCTGCGATTGGATCTCCACCAAAAATAAATAAATAAATGAAATTCAGCTCACGCTCAGCTGAAGGAAGGTCACAGTAATCGTCAGCTCCAACACCTGAAGGAAAACATCTAAACGCCTTAGAGGATCCTTAGACCTGGTCAGATTTTCATAGATGCATGCCTGTTCTAAAAGTCTAAAGGAAATTGAATGAGTGAACAGGAAAAGAAGTGAGCTCGGTGCCATCTTCCTCATCCTCGTTTCCATTAAAACGTCCTTTGTGAGAGCAGACTAGTTGTGATAAGTGTAAATAATGCGCTTAAAAAAAATGCTATTCATACAGTGACGGGCGCCGAGTGCACCGTCCATTACACTTAAATTCACTTCCTTTGTTATCTCTAATCCACAAAAGAGAACAAAAAGCGAAGTCTGTGAGAAACGTAACCACCAATCTGCTAAATGCCACATTCTGAGTGGATTGTATTATAATTATTACCGCTGTCAGAAGATCACACGCTCACGCGGCTGTTAGGATGGTGTCGATTTTGACAGCGATAATATTCCTCAAAATTCCCTCCCTAGATAACATTCCCTCCGTAGATATCGTTCCTTGGCTGGATAACGTTCAATTCAGTTCATTTGTGTTAATAGTGTTAATAATGTCCTTTCTTCCAAATAAAAATAGAATAAAAATAAACAATAGAATAAGTAAAACATACAGATTGACCCATCGAGGTATGGACTCCACTAGATCCCTGAAGGTGTGCTGTGGTATCTGGCACCAAGATGTTAGCAGCAGATCCTTAAGACTTAAAGGATACCTATAGGACTCAAAGGATATGCTTACAAGACATAAAGGATACTATTGGTAGATACTGACCACTGCAGATTGGGACCACCCCACAAGAGCTGCAGTTTTGGAGATGCTCTGATCCAGTGGTCTAGCCATCACAATTTGGCCCTTCGTCAAACTCGCTCAAATCCTTACACATTTTTCCTGTTTCTATCGCATCAACTTTGAGGACAAAATGTTCACTTGCTGTCTAATATATCCCACCCACTAACAGGTGCCATGATGAGGAGTGTTATTCACATCACATCTCAGTGGTCATAATGTTATGGCTGACTGGTTAAATATTATATATAGGAAAAGATTTCATGCGACTGCATTAGATGCATAATTAATAATGTGCTGATTTTCACCATGTGGATTCCACACTTCCACGATCCTCAGGGTCGCACCTCGAGAAAGCAGAAATTTATCACTTCAATACACACGAGATGTTAAAAACCATTATGTTCCTCGACTTCATTCCTTCCATTTCACTAATTCGCACCAGTACTGTAAAAATGATGATGAAGATGGAGTTAAACACTGAATAATGATGCGCATTAAATAAATAAAGATTAAAGACTGAATAATCTTTAATGCTTAATGAATATATCGAGCTGCTGCTAAAGATAATTTAAGGAGTCCAAGAAGCAACATTGATGCTTAATGAATCGAGACACGAACATCACCTCAGTGAAATCAGTTTCTAGACGTGAGGAAGACCACAAGTGACCGCGTGTTTACTGCCGTCATCCGATCTACACCAGGTTGCGGCCTACGGAGCGTCCATGCGGTCAGTTTAATTAGGCTTTAATTTCATTATCTTATCCGCCTGTGGCTCTTCTTCCAAAAGAAAGCATGGAATCTACAATGAGGTGTAAGTCTGCATGTAGTAAATAAGGCGCTCTTTTTCTCTATACACACTCAGATATATCTGTCTGTCTGTCTCTCTGTCTGTCTTTTTCTCTATACACACCCAGATATATGTCTGTCTGTCTCTCTGTCTGTCTTTTTCTCTATACACACTCAGAGATATCTGTCTGTCTGTCTCTGTCTGTCTTTTTCTCTATACACACTCAGATATATCTGTCTGTCTGTCTCTCTGTCTGTCTTTTTCTCTATACACACTCAGATATATCTGTCTGTCTGTCTCTGTCTGTCTTTTTCTCTATACACACTCAGATATATCTGTCTGTCTGTCTCTCTGTCTGTCTTTTTCTCTATACACACTCAGATATATCTGTCTGTCTGTCTCTGTCTGTCTTTTTCTCTATACACACTCAGATATATCTGTCTGTCTGTCTCTGTCTGTCTTTTTCTCTATACACACTCAGATATATCTGTCTGTCTGTCTCTCTGTCTGTCTTTTTCTCTATACACACTCAGATATATCTGTCTGTCTGTCTCTCTGTCTGTCTTTTTCTCTATACACACTCAGATATACACTATATTGCCAAAAGTATTCGCTCACCCAACCAAATAATCAGAATCAGGTGTTCCAATCACTTCCATGGCCACAGGTGTATAAAATCAAGCACCTAGGCATGCAGACTGTTTTTACAAACATTTGTGAAAGAATGGGTCGCTCTCAGGAGCTCAGTGAATTCCAGCGTGGAACTGTGATAGGATGCCACCTGTGCAACAAATCCAGTCGTGAAATTTCCTCGCTCCTAAATATTCCACAGTCAACTGTCAGCTGTATTATAAGAACGTGGAAGTGTTTGGGAACGACAGCAACTCAGCCACGAAGTGGTAGGCCACGTAAACTGACGGAGCGGGGTCAGCGGATGCTGAGGCGCATAGTGCGAAGAGGTCGCCAACTTTCTGCAGAGTCAATCGCTACAGACCTCCAAACTTCATGTGGCCTTCAGATTAGCTCAAGAACAGTGCGCAGTGAGCTTCATGGAATGGGTTTCCATGGCCGAGCAGCTGCATCCAAGCCATACATCACCAAGTGCAATGCAAAGCGTCGGATGCAGTGGTGTAAAGCACGCCGCCACTGGACTCTAGAGCAGTGGAGACGCGTTCTCTGGAGTGACGAATCGCGCTTCTCCATCTGGCAATCTGATGGACGAGTCTGGGTTTGGCGGTTGCCAGGAGAACGGTACTTGTCTGACTGCATTGTGCCAAGTGTAAAGTTTGGTGGAGGGGGGATTATGGTGTGGGGTTGTTTTTCAGGAGCTGGGCTTGGCCCCTTAGTTCCAGTGAAAGGAACTCTGAATGCTTCAGCATACCAAGACATTTTGGACAATTCCATGCTCCCAACTTTGTGGGAACAGTTTGGAGCTGGCCCCTTCCTCTTCCAACATGACTGTGCACCAGTGCACAAAGCAAGGTCCATAAAGACATGGATGACAGAGTCTGGTGTGGATGAACTTGACTGGCCTGCACAGAGTCCTGACCTCAACCCGATAGAACACCTTTGGGATGAATTAGAGCGGAGACTGAGAGCCAGGCCTTCTCGTCCAACATCAGTGTGTGACCTCACAAATGCGCTTCTGGAAGAATGGTCAAAAATTCCCATAAACACACTCCTAAACCTTGTGGACAGCCTTCCCAGAAGAGTTGAAGCTGTTATAGCTGCAAAGGGTGGACCGACGTCATATTGAACCCTATGGATTAGGAATGGGATGTCACTTAAGTTCATATGCGAGTCAAGGCAGGTGAGCAAATACTTTTGGCAATATAGTGTATCTGTCTCTCTCTCTTACTCTATACACACAGGTATATCTGTCTCTCTCTCTCTCTATACACCCACATATCTGTCTCTCTCTGTCTCACTCTATACACACACAGATATGTCAGTCTGTCTTTCTCACTCTGTCTTTCTCTCTCTCTCTCTCTCTCTCTCTCTCTCTCTCTCTCTATACACACACAGGTATATCTGTCTCTCTCTTTCCCTCTTTCTCTGTCTGTCTCTTTCTCTCTTTATATACACACACATACGTCTGTCTCTTTCTCTCTTTATACACACACACATCTGTCTCTCCCTCTCTGTCTCTTTCTCTCTTTATACACACACACATCTGTCTCTCCCTCTCTGTCTCTTTCTCTCTCTATACACACACATATATCTTTATCAGCAAATCTTTCTGCCTCATCATCTCCTACAGTTTGGTCAGTTTATTAGGAATACACTTTCTGCTCTCTTTTAGGAAACCTTTATTGATATCAGAGGTCAGGAGAGACAGTTTCTAGCCTACAGTAACTCAACACAGCCACTCTGTACAGGTGTGGTGAGCAGAAAAGCAAGCATAACCGTAAGGAGGATGCACTACAACAGCCAGAGCTCTTTACACGTCTGCTGTGGGATCAAATTCTTGCTATCAGCTGACAGGAATAGATAGATATACTTTATGGATCCCAGGTGGGAAATTCTTGAACCCTGGACATAGTGTGTGTGTGTGTGTTTTGAGACGCTCATCATGGTTAGAAAGTGTATCTGTTAGAACTGATCTCTGTCTCCTCAACAAGGCGTCTCGACTCACATCGCTGGAATTTAAATTTTTTTCTCAGACCATTCTGTGTAAAGTTTATTGTTTCCGAAAAACAGGAGTTTTTTTTAAATACTCCAATAAACCCGTCTGGTAGCAAGAAAAGCTGAACAACTCGCAGCTACCACATGATGGGCGGATCGAATAAGTGCATGAGTGACCAGCTGTTCCTATTAAAGTGGACAGTGTAGTGCTGTTTATTACCTCTGGTGACCTCTCTTTCTCTCTCTCTCTCTCTCTCTCTCTCTCTCTCTCTCTCTCTTCTCCCTTTCTTCTCCCTTTCTTTCTTTTACACATGGCTGTGCACAGTCCCTATTAACACTCTTCTCTCTCTCTCTCTCTCTCTCTCTCTCTCTCTCTCTCTCTCCTCCCTTTCTTTTTTACACATGGCTGTGCACAGTCTCTATTAACACTCTGCTCGCTCTCTCTCTCTCTCTCTCTCTCTCTCTCCTCCTTTTCATCCTTTTCATTTCTCTCTGTCTCTCTCTCTCCTTTTCATCTCTTTTTTCTCTCCTTTTCATCTCTCTCTCCCCCCTTTTCATCTTTCTGTCTCTCTTCTTTTTGTGTCTCTCTGTCTCTCTCTCTCTCTCTCTCTCTCTCTCTCTGAGCTTCCACACTATGTAGCAAGTTTCTTTTCTTTCTCTGTGCACAGTCCATATTAACATTGTGTGCACTCTCTCTCTCTCTCTCTCTCTCTCTTTCTCTCTACTTCTCTCTCTCTCTCTCTCCTTCTAATCTGAGAGTTTCTGGAAAGGTGACTCATTCTTGAACTGCCACCTCTACCTCCTCATCCGCTCTGTTCTTGTCTTTTATTATCGTTTACAACCTCAGATGTCTACTCCTTTCAGTGTGCTTCACTGAGTTCACTATTGTGTGTGTGTGTGTGTGTGTGTGTGTGCGCGCGCACAGCCACTAATCAACACCTATCTGGATGGATGAGCAGAAGGAAAAGACATTTACATGGATTCATTTGGCAAAAGATTATGTCCGACATACCTTGAGTCAGACTCAGAGCTGGCTAAGAAAGACGGTCATAAAGTACGAGGTAAGACGGTTACAAAAAAAGAACCTGAACACACACACACACTCAATACAATAAGTTATAATATAGTAGCAATAAACGTTTTGCTTCTTCACAAGTGTTTCGTTTTCTCGTTCTGGAAGTTAAGACAAAATAACTAACTAAATAAATAAATAAAAATCGCAGCTCATCTTGTTACCGAGCAACAACAAAGATCTCAAGCCTGCGGGTTTTCCTCTGATTTTTCCAAAGCGTTGACACTAGAGACTCGTTCCAGACGTCACCATATGAAGAAACAGACAGTGTGTATAGTTTTAGTATAGTGCTGGTTGTATAAACCTGGGATTTAATCAGTCAGAGCTTTCGACCAATCAGGATTGAGATTTCAACATGGCTATTCATGGCTATTAACCTGTAAAGACACGATACAAAGGTTGTGTTAAAGTAAAAGTATTTATTTGACTCTCTCTTGCTCTATCCCAAGTCCTCAGAGACAACATTAACCTTCTCCTTTTTTTTGTTGTTGTTTTTTTTTTTTTTATTTCTGTTTACTTGGCAAACGGCGTCCCGTTAATGCAGACTATCAATTTTCATTTCATAGTGTGATCCAGTTCAGTGTACATCAGGCCATATCAGTGGCGTAGCCAACTGTGGTCAGGAGAACACCAGAGCGTGATGGACTTTACCGAGTCTCTGAGGTGTGAAGGATGGAATTACTTTCCTCTCGTGTTAATTAGAACAACACTGGGAGTGTCTGTGAACTCGTATGTATAGAGGTGCATGAGGAGCAGTTCGGAAAGTTTGTTTCATTTAGACGCATTAGACTTTATTCACTCTCTCCATCTCTCTCTCTCTCTCTCTCTCTCTCTGTGTCTCTCTCTCTGTGTATACATATATAGATATTTATATATATATTTATACATGTGTCTGTTTTTTATGTGTGTATATATATATATATATATATATATATATATATATATATATATATATATATATATATATATATATAAAACACAGATATTATATCTCTCACTTTCTCTCTCTCTCTCTCTACACACAGATCTATCTATCTATCTATCTATCTATCTATCTACACAGATATGTCTGTGTGTCTCTCTCTCTTTATCTCTCTTTACACACACATATATATCAGTCTCTCTCTCTGTCTTTCTCTGCACACACATATATCTGTCTCTCTTTGTCTCTCTCTTTCTCTCTTTCTCTCTTTCTTTACACACACACATATATCTATCTCTCTCTGTCAGTCTCTCTATACACACGCATATCTCTGTCTGTCTCTCTCTACACATACACAGAAATGTCTGTCTCTCTCTCTATACACATAGAGATATATCTGTGTCTCTCTCTCTCTTTCTCTCTTTACACACACATATATCGGTCTCTCTCTCTGTCGGTCTTTCTCTACACACACACACATCTGTCTCTCTTTGTCTCTCTCTTTCTCTCTCTCTCTTTACACACACAGATATATCTATCTCTCTCTGTCTTTCTCTATACATACACACAAATATATGTATCCCTCTCTCTCTCTCCTTCTAGCTAAATGACTAAACTGAAGGGAAATAAGCTCTATGCCCTGTATCAGATCCTGTGTGTTATTAGGATCCATCATCTAACTATTCTTTTCCCAAAGAGAAGCCATGCAGCATATGAATAGTGAGTATTCATTTCTCCTCTTTTTATTTTAATTCATACATTTATTCAGAGACAGAGAAAGAGCGAGAGAAAGAGAGGGAGGATGAATGAAGTTCAAGAACTCTTTAGATTTTAGGGTTTAAGGAAGTCCTTCTCAAGGGCGTCATCACACGAGCCATCAAATGGAAAGAAAAGAAAAATCCAGTGTCACGTTGTGTAGCGATGCCATTTAAGACGCATGAGATCCACATTATCTTTTGACATTTCAGCGTTTCACGGTCACTCGTTCACTCGGGTCCGTGTCTCTCCGAGGCAGACATATTTCATCGCCTGATTCCTGGATCTGTTCTGCCCTCTAGTGTTTGCTGCAGTAGATTCAGTCAAAATTTTATTCCTTTAAACATATCAATTAAATCCTTAAATCAGTCCTGATGCTTACACATGCACTTATTTAATCCTTAATATGTGCATCACGTGATTTTTCTACTTCAGACAGAGGCTAGACTTCACTCCAAACAAGTCATTAATCTGAAATCAGACAGATGGGGGGAAAAAAAGCCCTTATATTACATTTCATTTAAAACACTGGAGCAATAATATAAAAATAATTTTAAATACTAAAAACAAACAGAACTAATATGATCTCTGTAATAGAAATGATCTGCCTGAAGAGGGTGCTAAAGCAGTGTCTCTGTAAAATTAACATCAAAGACAGTAATAGAATTAATTACTCAATCAAGCAGTCAAGTGTAAAAATGCTAACGTTGCACTGCATGAGCACCTTATTAAATAAAAGTCATGAGCAAGTCCAAGAGCAGGAATTATCCAAGATCATGTCTAAATAAATGTGATACTGAGTCGAGATTGAAACCAAAAAAAAAGACCAAGACCAAGGCTTTACTTACTGCACTAATGGTTAGGTTTTGTTGTCTAGAAGAAGTTAAGACCAGGACTAGGTTTATTAAGGCTTAAGTCAAATCCATGTACAAGCTATTACAGAAAATATCTCAATGACCTGAATAAATAGCTTTTAATATAAGGAAATACTCTCTAATTGTAAATGATGCAAAGGTAATTAAATCTAAAGTTGGTGATTTCAATACAACTTATTTGTATAGCGCTTTTAACAATGGACACTGTCTCAAAGCAGCTTAACAGAATGTAATAAACATGGAATAAAAATGATAACGTTTAAAGCCTCTATTTATCTCTAATGAGAAGCCTGAGGTGACGGTGGTGAGGAAAAACTCATTGATGATATGAGGAAGAAACCTTGAGAGGAACCAGGCTCAGAAGGGAACCTCTGGGTGACACTGGACAGTAAATAACGTAAATGTCTTTTCTACAACCACAACCAAGAGTTCCTGAGGAACTAAGATCTGAGACTTGGCACTAATTCTTCCTTCTGATAGCTGACAGATGCAGCGGCAGTTCAGAAGACGGTCTGACGGTCTCTGAGTGGGTCAGGGGCAGTCCACACAGATCTATCCACAAGCGACAAGACTGCAACCGGGGGTAGAGCATCTGGATGGATGAGTGAAGTCCGGAAAGAAAAAGTTGTCAGACTGTAAATTTACATTTATGGCATTTTAGCATAAATGCTTTGAATCCCAGATCCACCAAGCTGCCACTGCTGGGCCCTTAACCCTCAGTTGCTCAGTGATATAAAATGAGATATAAATACAAGTCGCACTGGATAAGGGCGTAGGCTAGAAATGTAAATGTTTATGGTGAAAAGTAACCTTCAACTATTAAGTTTTGTTCTTAAAGCTGCTTCTTCAACCTGTTTATAAAAAGGCTGTTTAAGGGACAAAAGCACAGTTATGCTAAATCCTACAGAAATACAGACCTCGATATAAAACGAAACCAATGAATGAAGAAGAAGAACAGATGAGTTTTTAATGCAGAATCTGAAGAAGATGCTACCCGCTAGCTAGTTTGTCTTCAGTCGTAAACGGTAAACCTTCTCATGTCTACTGTGCACTTGTTAGCTATGGTGCAAGTTCCACTTCCTGTAAAGTGCTGTGTAGGCAAACGTACAGCTGAAACAAAAAAAAAAAATTTGGCTCTTTAAGAGAGAAACAGAAAAATAAGAAAGGGGAAATAGACATATGAGTGCTGTTAGTGATTACAGACCTGTGCTTGATCACCATTTCACTTTTTTTCTTAAGGAAAACAGTGAACAGTAGGAGCTTATGGGATTGTAGTCATGCAGTCGAAGTGACCTGGCTACGTAAATGCAGTAACAGACACCATATTATCAACAAACTACAGAAAAGAAACTGAAATTATTAAAACTAAGCTTATTGTATGTACATCATACACTATATTGCCAAAAGTATTCGCTCACCCATCCAAATAATCAGAATCAGGTGTTCCAATCACTTCCATGGCCACAGGTGTATAAAATCAAGCACCTAGGCATGCAGACTGTTTTTACAAACATTTGTGAAAGAATGGGTCGCTCTCAGGAGCTCAGTGAATTCCAGCGTGGAACTGTGATAGGATGCCACCTGTGCAACAAATCCAGTCGTGAAATTTCCTCGCTCCTAAATATTCCACAGTCAACTGTCAGCTGTATTATAAGAACGTGGAAGTGTTTGGGAACGACAGCAACTCAGCCACGGAGTGGTAGGCCACGTAAACTGACGGAGCGGGGTCAGCGGATGCTGAGGCGCATAGTGCGAAGAGGTCGCCAACTTTCTGCAGAGTCAATCGCTACAGACCTCCAAACTTCATGTGGCCTTCAGATTAGCTCAAGAACAGTGTGCAGAGAGCTTCATGGAATGGGTTTCCATGGCCGAGCAGCTGCATCCAAGCCATACATCACCAAGTGCAATGCAAAGCGTCGGATGCAGTGGTGTAAAGCACGCCGCCACTGGACTCTAGAGCAGT
This sequence comes from Hemibagrus wyckioides, assembly GCF_019097595.1. Taxonomy (NCBI): domain Eukaryota; kingdom Metazoa; phylum Chordata; class Actinopteri; order Siluriformes; family Bagridae; genus Hemibagrus; species Hemibagrus wyckioides. Next base: position 36,746,672 of record NC_080715.1, on the reverse strand, counting down.
GGAGACGCGTTCTCTGGAGTGACCAATCGCACTTCTCCATCTGGCAATCTGATGGACGAGTCTGGGTTTGGCGGTTGCCAGGAGAACGGTACTTGTCTGACTGCATTGTGCCAAATGTAAAGTTTGGTGGAGGGGGGATTATGGTGTGGGGTTGTTTTTCAGGAGCTGGGCTTGGCCACTTAGTTCCAGTGAAAGGAACTCTGAATGCTTCAGCATACCAAGACATTTTGGACAATTCCATGCTCCCAACTTTGTGGGAACAGTTTGGAGCTGGCCCCTTCCTCTTCCAACATGACTGTGCACCAGTGCACAAAGCAAGGTCCATAAAGACATGGATGACAGAGTCTGGTGTGGATGAACTTGACTGGCCTGCACAGAGTCCTGACCTCAACCCGATAGAACACCTTTGGGATGAATTAGAGCGGAGACTGAGAGCCAGGCCTTCTCGTCCAACATCAGTGTGTGACCTCACAAATGCGCTTCTGGAAGAATGATCAAAAATTCCCATAAACACACTCCTAAACCTTGTGGACAGCCTTCCCAGAAGAGTTGAAGCTGTTATAGCTGCAAAGGGTGGACTGACGTCATATTGAACCCTATGGATTAGGAATGGGATGTCACTTAAGTTCATATGCGAGTCAAGGCAGGTGAGCGAATACTTTTGGCAATATAGTGTGTGTATATATATATATATATATATAGACAGAGAACAGAGAGACAAAGAAGGCTGGTTAGAAAATCTGTTATTATATTACAACCAAAGGGATAAATTTAGTCTCTTAGACATTTCACAAGCTTTCACACACCCTGTTGTTGTTTCTCTTTCTTCTAACATAAATCCTCCGTTCTGCTTCCACATCAGTTTCATCAGTTGGCACACAAAACCAAACTTTTTTTTTTTTTTCTTCTTTCCATTCATGGTGCATGTGCAGATAGAACCGTTGCACAGGAAACACATTTGAACTGTGCTCTGGATGAGCAGAGTTGAACTGGAATGTTGAACGTTTTTGGTATAAAGGCTCAGAATGACTACTGTTCAATTTTTTGGTTATTTTTGTGTCTGCAGATTCGTGTTGCAGTGACGCAGTAGCCCACTGACATCCAGTAGTGTTAACAGGAAACCTCTGGTTTCCTGAGCTGGGGCTGTCTGTTTGAAGCCCTGGCATGACCATGGAAGGAAATAAGCAAGGTGGAGGACATTTACAGTAAGTGTACAGAGGTGGGAGCAGGGTGGTGTTTTTACAAGGCACTAAGTAAGTAGTAGGGTTTTTTTGTGTACTTTGTGTAAGTAAGCTCACTGATGCTGTGGATAGATCTGTGTGGACAGCATGTGACCAGGAGACAGCTATGGACAGAGCCACTTGAAGGCTATCACACAGTCACGGATCTGTCAGCTTGCGACAGCAAGTGTCTATAATGACCTCAGAAACTACACTGATCTATACGCTTGGTTGCAGTTGTAGAAAGGACATTATTTAGTTACATTCCCATTATTTACTGTCCAGTGTCACCCAAATGAGGATGAGGTTCCCTTCTGAGTCTGGTTCCTCTCAAAGTGTCTTCCTCATATCATCTCAGGGAGTTTTTCCTCACCACTGTCGCCTCAGGCTTCTCATTATGGATAAAATAGTAACTTTATAATAATTTTTTCCTTCTATGTTTCTATACTTTTCTGTAAAGCTGCTTTGAGACAATGTCCATTGTTAAAAGCTCTATACAAATAAAATCAATTGAATATACTTGAACTGCATTTTCAGCCCTTTGGTTGTTGCAAGGTGAAGAATCCTAAGAATTTTGAGAGTACCAAGACAGCCTTCGACTGACCCGATGGTTTGGGCACTGGCTTTGACTCGCTGATGTCGATCCTGTGCTCGGGTCTCCATCATTAAATATCTGATAGCTTTGGAAGGAAAGAAGTTATGTTAAATCTATAAGAAGTTGAAGAATTGTGCAGATGCTAGTTAGATATTGCTCAGAAGATCCTGGTTACACAACTTCACTATATATAGCTGTACATGAACATGAACATGATGGAACATGATTCATAATCACACACACTTCAGTGTCATGAGGATGAGGATGAGCCTCAAGGTTTCTTCCTCATATCATATCAGGGAGTTTTTCCACACCACCATTGCCCCTGGTGTGCTCATTAGGAGTAAACATCTGTTTATTTATTTATTTATTATTTATTTTATTTATTTTTTTAACTTATTCTGAATTTCAAAGCTGCTTTGTCTATTAAAAGCTCTACTCAAATTAAAATGAACTGAATCGGGTGAATGTTGTTCTTGGATGAAGAAAATGAATTGTTAGGGAACAAAACCCCCAGCTGATTCTCTGCCCTGTTTTTTTTTTTCCGCTATCGCTATTACTCACTCTTTCTGTCTCTCTGTATATATTTATCTCTCTCTCTGTCTGACTCCCTGTATCTCCCTCTATCTCTCTTTCTGTCTCTCTCTGTCTCCCTGTATCTCTCTCTCTCTTTTTCTGTCTCTTTCTCTCTCTGACTCCCTTTAAGTCTCTCTCTGTCTCTCTTTCTCTCTCTCTGACTCCCTGTATCTCTCTCTCTCATTTTTGTCTTTTCTCTCTCTCTCTCTGACTCCCTTTATCTCTCTTTCCATCTTTTCTCTCTCTCTCTCTCTCTCTCTCTCTCTCTCTCTCTGACTCCCTGTATCTCTCTCTTTTTCTGTTTCTTTCTCTCTGTCTCTCTTTATCTCTACTTCTGTTTCTTTCTCTGACTGCCTTTATCTCTCTATCTGTCTCTTGCTCCCTCTATATCTCTGACTCCCTTTATCTCTCTCTATCTCCCTCTCTGACACCCTTTATCTCTTTCTCTCTCTCTTCTCTCTCTCTGACTCCCTTTATCTCTATTTCTCTCTCTCTCTCTGACTCCCTGTATCTCCCTTTCTCTCTGTGTGTCTCTCTCTCTCTCTCTGACTCCCTTTATCTTTACTTCTGTTTCTCTCTCTGACTGCCTTTATCTCTCTCTATCTCTTTTTCTCTCTTTCTTCCTCTCTGACACCCTTTATCTCTCTTTCTCTCTCTGACTCCCTTTATCTTTACTTCTGTTTCTCTCTCTGACTGCCTTTATCTCTCTCTATCTCTTTTTCTCTCTTTCTTCCTCTCTGACACCCTTTATCTCTCTTTCTCTCTCTGACTCCCTTTATCTCTATTTCTCTCTCTGACTCCATTTATCTCTCTCTCTCTCTGTCTTTTTTTCTGTCTGTCTGTCTCTCTCATTTCTGATCTTGAAAAAGTCACAGGGCTCGAGTTCAAGCAAAGTCACTAATATAAAATCCAAAGTCGAGTCGCAAGTCTTCTTTGATTACGTCGACTCAGCAACACTGCGATAAATTCCTCGATACTCCCTGGTATTAATGTGTCTGTATATAATAAGATAACCAACCCATGTGTACACTCTCATGTGTACACAGCCCTCTCATGTGTACACAGCCTCTTCATAAATCATGTATAACCAAATATTGAAAAGTCTGTTATATAATTCATAACCAGATCTGTTAGTTAGCCATGTTCTAGATACGACACAGAGTGAAGCCTCCTTTTGTTTACATGGCCACTGACAGCCTCTGAGAAAACAACATAACATAAATGTTTTATTCATTACCGAATGCAGAATTTAGTTCTGCTTTTATTTAACTGACTCGCAGTATGGAGTTGTGGACTACATTTATTTGGTCATGCTGGATGTCGTTTCTTTTGGCTTGGGTACTTTATAACAGGACATGGCAACATCACAGCTTTCACCACTAACCAGCTGTATTGCCTCTTGTAACTCCTCCCACCATCAATCTCTATATACTGTATGTATATGTATGTGTGTGTATTTTTTTAATTAGCAGATGGCTTAGTTACACACGAGCGTATTACACGAGACATTACACACACTATTTATTTATTTATTTATTTTTTATTAATGTTTTCATTTTTAATTGTTTTATTTTTTTATTTATTTTTTTTGTATTTCTAATTTCTCAAAGCAGATGGTTTAGTTACACACAAGCACGCAATTTTTCTATTTATTTATTTTATTTATTCATGTTCTTTTATTTTGAATTTATTTTTTTTATTTATTATTTCTTTTTTTATTTATTATTTCCCAAAGCAGATGGCTTAGTTACACGAGTGCGCACACTATTTATTTATTTATTTATTATTATTATTATTATTATTATTATTATTTATTTAGTTTTATTATTTCTCATTTCTCAAAGTAGATGGCTTAGTTATACACACACACACACACACACACACACATAGGCACACACAACTGGGAGAGATCAGATAAATGCCAGCGTATGGTTAACCTTTAAATCGTGTCTAAAAAGGAGAAAATCGGGCGTTGCCTTTTTACCTGCCTTTCATTAAGGCCTACAGCCGGTTTTGCAGCCATGTTTGTTAAACTTTTTCTTTTTTTTAAAGAATTAATTTCATATGCAAATATTTGAACAGTATCTGTTCTGGAGTCATGAACCTTCATGTCATGAAGGCATGGCTATGTTTATCACGTGGAGTTTATGCTGCGTCGGTGAGATTCGATGTATATAATCCTCTTTACACTCGTTGACGTTCATGTACACAACAAGCTTTCCGTATACAAACATTTATTCTTAAAGATGCAGCGTTGTTGTAGCATGTGTAGGATGGCTATGACGAATAGATCAGGATTTGCAACATTAAGGAGGGGGGGGGTGGATACCTGGTTTGTTGTCTGATTCCACAAACAAACTGTCCCTTTACAACCCCTATGCTTCATGAAATATCCTTTAAAATACTTTATTTTGAATTTATTTCATTTTTCATGAGGTTAGGAAAAACATCTAGCGCCCCAGCGACATTCTAATATTGTAATATTTTATCTTCACCAGGATGTTGCATCATCCAGATTTCCTGAAGTAGAAAAGTAAGCTCTCTCTCTCTCTCTTTATTTTTTTTTATTTATTTTTTTTTTTTTATAGTGATACTGTGATGTCTGAAGTCACTTCCCAAAATTATGCTTAGTAATCCATCCCAAAATTATGAATAAAAAATCGAATTATTCCTTTAAAGTTAAAGGATAGTTAATGTCCTCGTACCATTTGCATGGACACCACATTTTGTGTATTTTTTTTTAATTTATTGCTTGGAAAAAAAACAAAACAAAAGCAAAGAAACCTCGCCTTGTCTTGACGTGGCTTAAAGCCGATGTAGAGATCAAGACTGTTATCTGAGACCCATTATTTAAAAAAAAAAAAAAAAAGTCATATATGTATTCTTTGTGAATGGAATCCTTATCTCTGATTGGACGAGACATCTGTCACTCAGGACATACAGCAGGCTGCAGCAGTAGAAAGTGGATTGTTGTGTGTATGAACACAGCTCTGCTCTTATAGCGCTCCTTACGTCCTTTAATCTGGAATAGTTTTGCCTTCGGAACATTCCTGTGTTCTTCAGGTGTGTTTTTAGAGATCGCAAACTAATCTTTATACCATGATACGCTATCAGTATATCCACAATCACGCTTATGAAGATAAATATATATGTTTAAGTCTTTTAAAGAAAATAACAAAGTTGCACAATGTACATGTGTACAATGTTAGATACACAATTTCCTACTTCCTGTATATCTTGAGTGACCGATGTCTCGTCCAATCAGGGGTAAGAATTCCATTCGCACACTATACCTTCTTTTTCTGTTTTGTTTTTTTTTTTCCCCCTGAACTGTCCGGATTAGTTATTTCTCCGTGACCGTATAAATGGCACTTCAACCCAAAAGAAGACACCTTGTTACATCACAATCTATTGAACCTAATTTAAAGTTGTGAAACATTAACATGCAATACAGTAAAGACATTACTGACCCCTTGTTTCCTATATTTCGAATTAGACCATTTCCTCTCAAAGTGCTTCCTTCTGTTCGTGATCTCATCCTATGGCGGTATGTTAAGAATGCAACGTTTAATATCTTGGTACACTGACACTAATTCATAGCATATGTCCATATGGCTATAAGAATTCAGAATTCATGTTTCGGTTTATTTTCATCCCTTATCCCCTCCCCACATCCTCTTTAAAATGATCCACAGGAATACTTAAAAATCTTGATCCAGCCAGTATGGATATTGCAAAGAGAGAATTCATTTTTTGTGAACAGATCTTTTGAAAATAGCCTGCTGCTTGGCTAGTACTAGACAGAGGCACATTATCATTATCAGATGTTGAGGTTCACGTAGTTTAATCCTACCTGTTATTCTTCACCCTTACTTCCTGACACCTTTGTTGCTCTTTAGGTTGGTGCCAAACTGAGCCAGTGATTTTCTGTAGGATTCAGATCCTGGATTTTTCTTCAGCCACTCTAGGACATTCACCTGTTTGTTTTTGCCCATGTGTTTGGGACCAAGGCCAAAACTGGGACGTCTTCTTTTACATGCACATGAATGTAATATGGAGTTGTCCCGCCCTTTGCAGCTATAACAGCTTTAACTCTTCTGGGAAGGCTTTCCACAAGGTTTAGGAGTGTGTTTATGGGAATTTTTGACTAGAAACACATTTGTAAATTCAGGCACTGAGGCTTGCCGTCTCCACTCTAATTCATCCCAAAGGTGTTCTATCAGGTTGAGGTCAGTTCTCTGTGCAGGCCAGTCAAGTTCCTCCACACCAAACTCTCTCATCCATGTCTTTTTTGCTTTGTGCACTGGTGTACAGTCATGTTGGAACAGGAAGGGGTCATCCCCAAACTGTTCCCACAAAGGTGGGAGCATGAAATTGTCCAAAATGTCTTGGTATGCCGAAGCATTGAGTTCCTTTCACTGGAACTAAGGGGCCAAACCCAACCCCTGAAAAACAACACCTACTTTATTTCATGCCACATGGAACCATTTCTTGGAAGGGATATGGCACGCATCGAGTCATTGAAGAACTTCCTGAGAAATCACAATGCACAGCTGTTCTGTCTTTCATCTAGAAATTTTATGTAATTCTATACTTTTTAAAATCTTAAAAGCTTAAATCTTTCAAGCTGTTAGCCTGGAGTTTCCTTTCTCTACATTCCAGGATTTTCTGCATACTGTAGTACCCCATGACTGTGCAGCAAAGTGTTTAATCCAAATATTTAAGCCTTTGGAAAGTTCAAGCAAAACTAAAAAATACTAGAGATAACACACTGTGTTCTTTGGCTGTGGGCTTCATGCCTCAGTCCTTATGATAATTCTTGAATAATTGTATTGAAGTTTAGCATAAGATTCATGCACAGGAGAGCTAGAATAAACAGCTGGATTTGATTTACTGTGAGTTTCTACATATAGTCATGGTCAGTTGTTGTTGTCATCTAGGCAGCGGCATTCAAAAACAGCTTACAGCTCTGCATAGATGATCAAAACAATTTACATTGTGAAATACAGGACAAATCAGATCACAAGGTGTGCTCTTGTATCTGGCACCAAGACTTTAGCATCAGATTCTTTAAGTCCTGTAAGTTGCAGATGTATACAGTATACAGTTACAGTTATAGTTACAGTATTCTCACCTATCATAATACAGTTACAGTATTCTCACACCTTTCAGAACCAGCAGTAACTTCTTCAGCAGTTTGAGCAACAGTAGCTCGTCTGTTAGATCGGATCACACGGGCCAGCCTTCTCTCCCCACGTGCATCAAATGAGCCTTGGCCATCCGTGACCCTGTCACCGGTTCACCACTGTTCCTTCCTTGGACCACTTTTGATGGATACTGACCACTGCAGACCCGGAACACCCCACAAGAGCTGCAGTTTTGGAGAATCGCTCAAATCCTTACACTTGCCCATTGTTCCTGCTTCTAACACATCAACTTTGAGGACAAAATGTTCACTTGCTGCCTAATATATCCCACCCACTAACAGGTGCCATGATGAGGAGATCATCAGTGTTATTCACTTCACCTCTCAGTGCTCATAATGTTATGCCTGATCGGATAATATTATTCATCAGTTCATGCCACCTTTTTTCAGTTCTGGTAAGCACATTCTGGTCTGGACAGCCGTCTGCAGCTCTGACTGGTCTGCGGCAACAGCGTTGCTTCGTGCAACAATTTGTGCTACGCTATGCAATTGGTCAGTAAGAAAGAAACAAATAGAGGCTTGTGGCTGATTGTGGTTATGTACTTTCTGTCTCAGTGCTCGCAGTACATCCTGATCTTAAACCTGGACAACCAGTTTTGTAAGTTATCTTTGCAGTGCAAGGAAAAATAAACAGCTGAACACAAAATGCCTTTTAAATTCCATTTAGGTTTCTAAAGTGGCAAGCTTGGTATGGAATTGGCTTTATGGATGGTGGTGGAATAACCATATTGAGCTAAAAGGAAATCTCTATTCACTGTCTTTGATAAGTTTGACCGGTGTACTGGACATATAAACTGATTATATAAAAGAAAACTACAGCTGTTACAAATACAGCATTTAGGATATTTTTATGATGATAGGAATGATACCATAGGAACCTTGCTGTTATTGTTGATCCACAGGAGACATCCTGAAGATCCTTACCTTACACATCCACCTCACTTTCTAACGATCTGACTGAACGATTGTGAAGGCAGGAAACTGAGCATTCTTCTTCTAAAGTCTTTTAAATAGATCACTCTCACATTACACATCTCAAAGTCTACCCTTTATAGCCCTCAAAGTCCAAGTCGGTGTCATCTGAGCTGATGAGAAGACCTTTCCTGAAATGAGTCACTTTCAATAAAGAAATTGGCCAAAAAGATGTGGATCAAATTCCAAAGCTAATCAGTTATTATACAGCTCTATATCTGCAGCGCCTAATGACACCAGTGCTGTAAATAAGATCATATCTGTTGTTTGGAATATTTCTTAAATGTGAACAAAGATTAAAAAAAACCTTTTTGGAAATGGAGAGATTAGATTCTAAGGTAAGGCGTGGTGGTGTTACCTAACCTTGTCTCTGTTAGCTGCTAACTCTGTTTTCACTTGCTTTCAGTAATCTGTCATGGTCACTGCAAGGCCAGAGATAGTGTGCACCATGGAGAATTCACCAGCACACCATTCGCATAGGCATTTTGTATTCACACAATTAGCATTACCTGCTTACCTGGTGTGTGTTTTGGACAATAAAAGGAAAGTTGAGAACCCAATGGAAACCTACAGGAACACTGGGAGAACGTGCAGATGATACCTACTGTGTACCACCACAGTGTGTCTTCAGATGTAGAGCACAATTCTGAATATTTAGACAATCCACTTATATGTTAATGAATTAATCTGTTTTGATGATTAATAATAGATTAATTATCTCCACTGTTCTGTACAGGTTTTCCACCAGATGTTGGATCATGGCTGTGGGGATTTGTGATCATTCAGCATTCAGATTTGTGACATCGGACACTGATGTTAGATGAGGAGGTCTGGGGTGCTGACAGTGTTCCAGTTCATCCTAAAGGTGTTCAGAGCTGACGTTTTTTGCAGTTGAACTTTAACACGCTGTGTCTTCATGGAGTGCGCTCTGTACCCTTGGGCATTGTCATGATGCTTAGTGGTTAAGGTGTTGAAACCCAGGTCCACGGAGCTGCCACTGCTGGGCCCCTGAGCAAGGCCCTTAACCCTGATCACTTGTATACAAAATAAGATCAGATGTAAGTGGATAAGGGTGCCTCCCAAATGCCGGGCCTTTTTCGTCAAGGGAAATCTTAATGTTTTTCTTAAATCTGAATTCTGAACTTTGTGATGATGCCCACATGTGAGTGTGAATCTACGCATACTTTTGATCGTGTTCAAACTGTTTGTGCACGTGCTAAACGTGGCCTGTTCCCTAAAATCAGTTTGGGTTTTTAAAGAGATAACAGCGCTGTAACGGTGTCCTCGATGGATGTCAGTGTCGTCGTTTGCTCTCCCCGCCTACTCGCGCGCTGTATTTAGTCTCGATGCTGCGCTGTGTTACGCATTGCACCGCGTCCGCGCGCTGCTGAAATCGTCACAAGCCACGGGATGCGCTACTCGACGGCGGGGCGCGCGCTGCTGCCGCCGCCGCTGCTGCTGCTGTTTTTGTGCGCGAGCTGTAGGCTCGCGGCGGCAGACTGGGAGCTGACCATTCTGCACACCAACGACGTGCACGCCCGCGTCGAGGAGACCAACAAGGACTCGGGGAAGTGCACGAAAGGAGACTGTTACGCCGGCGTCGCGCGACGCTTCACCAAAATCCAAGAGATCCGAAGCAGCGAGAAGAACGTGCTCCTGCTGGACGCCGGGGATCAGTTCCAGGGCACCGTGTGGTTCAACTACTATAAAGGCGACGAGGCGTCGTACTTCATGAATAAACTCGGCTATGACGCCATGGTAAGTGCGCACAAAACAGCCTGGACATCTGTGGAACATCTGTTCTCGACGCTTTAAACGCATGCACTCAACATCCTCATGGAGTTCATCTGCATGTTTCATTTTATTGTCCACAAAACCTGTAATTGGAATGTAGAAAAGAAGAAGCTTAGTAGACAAAGTTTCCAGAGAAACGTGTACTTTGTGTACAAGGATAAATATTTACTATAATTATACGGAAGTACAATGCCACTTTCCTGTGTATATATGAGTGCGTGTGTGTGTATGAGCTCTCATATGAGTGAATGAATGGACAAGGTGTTATTTATATTTTTATTGTTTTATTTATTTTATTTAGAAGCAAACTTACTGCGTTCAGCGATTGTGCGTGCTTTTTTGCGCATGCGCACTTAAATTGGTTCCTTAACATACAAAGTAATGTTTATGAACTAAATGAAATCCAACTAAAAAAAAAAAGATGAAACTCTTGGAATCATTTGCACAATGCTGTGAAATGTAATTAAAATTCTTAGCTCCAAACCATGCTTGGTGCCCCCCCCCCTAAATTTCTAAATTAAAAGCCATAATAAATAAATAAATAAATAAAAATTGCTGAAAGAACAGTTCAATATCAAAGATGTATATAATTTTTTGAAAGTGTTTTACAAATAATTAATCATCATATGAAGTAAAGCAGTGAAGTTTGTCTGTTCTGCCGACTGCATTTTAGTTGAATGAATCATGCAGCATTAAAATTCGATGGTTAAGTAATAGCCTGTAATTTACCGTCTCTTAAAATGTAGTCAGGGCAGATTAACATCTGCTGTAAACAGCCTTATCAACATTTTGAAGCTGCCTCTATTTGTTATTATTGGCATGGATCATTGTGTTTACCTGAAGCTGGCATGAAATCATCCATGGCATTCTTAATAAAGCTCTGAAGAGACTGTTGTGCAGCCTCTTCAGAGCTTTATCAAGAGTGCCATGGATCTTTTCATGCCAGCTTCAGGTAAACACCTGATCCTTCGTTGGCTCGGAATTTAGTTTAACTTTGCATGTCTTTAACATGGACTGGAGAAGTGATTTCCACTCTCTCTCTCTATATATATAGAGAGAGATATAGATATAGATATATATAGAGATATAGATATATATATAGAGAGAGAGAGAAACGTCATAAACAAACAAAAATACAGCTTGTTGTGTTTCCGATAACTTGCCCTGATGAATATTTTTCCATAAATGTAAGAAAATCTCGGTATATCAACTTAGATATGGTGCATCAGGCAAAAAATAATAATCAGTGCGAGTCTGTGCTACCACAGAAACAATAACGTATTAGAAAGAGGCGTGTTGATCTAACCCTGGGATTTGAATCCGAGCTGCCGACCTGCTGTTCTAGAGATGTAATTAACACCTTCTAGCTAATTAGACATAATTCCAAGAAGTGATTGACGATGGAAAAGCGTTTCCTATCCATCTTGTTCTGTCCTGAGCTTCATCACACAATTGTTTGTTTTAACGGTTGCTAGGAAGTTCTTAATTTCCAGATTCCTCAGATAAGGAAAAGTTTTGTTTGAAACTCTACATACAGGAAGTGTGTACTCTGTGTACAGATTTGATGTATAGTTTTGTTTTTGCTTGAATCTGTGCCTTCATTTTCCTCGTCAAAAGGATGCCAGGGTGTAACTGTTGAACTTTGTGTGTGTGTGAACAGATGCACCTAATCCACTTACCAGAAGGGTGGAGAGAGACAAAGAGAGAGCAGAACAAAACAAAGCCAAAAAAAATTGACATTGCTTATAAATTTTCAATTAAAATAAATTCATTTGGGAGGGAAGCTTGAGTCATCACATGGACCTCATTCAGGATGTGCCAAACCTTAACTAAGCCTGCGTGAACATTTCCATAAACATTACCAGAAGAACTTGGTGTTCGGTGTTAGTGCTTGTTGTCACGAATGGAGGCTTCGGAAAATATCAGGGTGAGACAAGTTTAGGACATGGTTTGACATCTGGAAGTGCCTCAGATCGCCCGCTAACCACCAGGGCCGTTATTATATCGGCCAGCAGGTTTTCGACTGGTGGTTTGGGACGGCGATGTCACGTAAACAGCGAAGGCGTTTTCCCCCTTGCGGGTCACATTTTCCGAAAGACGTTTCCTAGAGCGTGATGGATGTTGTTGTCCTGTTCCTGGAGTTAAGGCGTCCCACCGAGTTTCGAAAAAGACCAAACCTACCTCTACCTCCTACCTCTTTGATGCTAAGCAGAGCCTTTGAAAAGCTGTAATAAGCGTGGAAGGTTTCGAGTTCATGGCTGTAATAAGCGTGACGAAGATTTACGCTGGCGGATCACTAAGAGCAGGTTGCGCACAGCTGCTGTTTAAACCTCTTGGGTAGTTGTTTTCGGATTATCTAGAGGGTTGCGTGTTGTTTTCGGAGGGTAGTGGCGCTAACACTTTAAAAGTTTTCGTTATTAAATCTGAAACGATATAAATGTCAGAGATCGATTCCAGAAATCAGTGATAGTGAAGAATTCTTCATGAAGATTGTTTTAGGAAGCAGGTTACGAGACACGATGCTAGAAATCGCTTCGACCTGTATTGCTACATAGTGCATTTGTTTATTTTTCACATTCCACCCTCTAGGCTCTAGGAAACCATGAGTTTGACAATGGAGTGGATGGACTCAAGCCCTTCTTAAAGAATGTGACCTGCCCCGTGCTCAGCGCAAACATCAAGGCTGTTGATCCTGTTGCCTCACAGATCAGCGGATTATATTTACCTTATAAAATTCTAAAGGTTGGCACTGAGACTGTCGGTATTGTGGGATACACATCCATGGAGACGCCAGCTCTGTCACTGCCAGGTATTACAATTGTTTTTTTTTTTAAAAATAAAGTCAAGTTTTATTGTGATTCGTGTAATGTGATGTCATTTTTCTCCTTCCTAATACTGTATTTACTTTTACTCTCTTGATGTCATAAATGGTTTGTTGTGATTCATTTTTTCATAACGCTTTACTTTGATTCACTCATTCATTATGATTCATTCCTTTCTTAATTCTTTACTTTGATTCACTCATTTATTATGATTCATTCCTTCTTAATTCTTTACTTTGATTCACTCGTTCATTATGATTCATTCCTTTTTTAATTCTTTACTTTGATTTACTCCTTCATTATGATTCATTCCTTCTTAATTCTTTACATTGATTTACTCATTCATTATGATTCATTCCTTCTTAATTCTTTACTTTGATTCACTCGTTTATTATGATTCATTCCTTCTAAATTCTTTACATTGATTCACTCGTTCATTATGATTCATTCCTTCTTAATTCTTTACTTTGATTCACTCGTTTATTATGATTCATTCCTTCTAAATTCTTTACATTGATTCACTCCTTCATTATGATTCATTCCTTTCTTAATTCTTTACTTTGATTCACTCGTTCATTGTGATTCATTCTTTTATAGTACTTTATTTTGATTCACTCATTTGTTATGATTCAGTCTCACTCTTTCATAATACTTTACTTTGATTCATTCATTCAATATGATTCATTTTTCTTATAATGCTTTAGTTTGATTCACTCGTTCATTATGATTCATTCATTCTTAATGCTTTTCTTTGATTCACTCGCTCCTTATGATACATTCTTTTATAATACTTAGATGTTTCTAATGATTCTTTGTGATTCACTTTATGTAAGAATGATTCATTCGTTTTTAAAATCTTACTTAAAGACTTATAAAATTATTGAAAATTCTGCCTAAAATTCACTCCTTTATAACGTTTATATATGATTCACTCAATCATACACTTTCCTTTAGAGTCTGTCTAAAGAATTATTTCCATTCGTTTTTCACTTGTTTAATTTACTTTATTGAATACAATTACTTTGAAGAATATAACCACACCATTTATTAATCTTACTGTAGTGTTTATTCTTTTATTTAATTAATTAGTATTAAAAATAATAATAGTTAACAAAAAAACACCTTGTCTTGATTTAATTTGAGTTTTGTTTTGAGGATTATTTCCTTCCTTGTGGGCTCAGGGCCGTACCTGCGGTTTGAAGAGGAGGTCAGTGCCTTGCAGAACGAGGTAAACAAACTCACCACTCTGGGCGTTAAAAAGATCATCGCTCTCGGCCATTCCGGATTTGACACGGACAAAGAGATCGCTAAAAAGGTCAAGGGTGTGGACGTGGTGATCGGAGGACACACCAACACTTTTTTATACACAGGTACACTGAAATTCTGAATCTAGTGCATTTTCAAATTGGTGTTTGTTGTCAAGCAAATACCAAGGATTCAAGGATGTCCTGGTACAAACCGTGTAAACATTAACATTATTGCAGATTCAGCAGAAGGACTGAGAAAGAACTGAGAGTGCAGGGTTTCCTCCATTGACGTATTCACTTCTGTAGATATGATTATTGTGCACAAATTGTTCAGTTTCCCAGAAAAACGCTGCGCAATGACATGGGTAACCCGACCCACAGCATCGCATGCTTTTGTTCTCACTTCACCGTGGAGTAATCACATTTTCAACCAGTCCCAAGGTTAGATTCCCTGAAAATACAGAAATACTGAGACAGACTTTTTTTTTTTTCTCTCTCTCCCATTATATCACATTATTTATTATCCACTCCATATGATCAATACACATTTGTGATTTCTTTGTCTCTCTCCTAACAGTGGTGTTTTGTAATAAGTATTAACATGCTGACAGTAAAGCACGTCGTGTACTTGAGAGTGATCCGGAAACAATCTAGCAGACATGGTAACCGAAAAAAAATGACAGGAATGTGTAGTGGTGTAGCTTCAGTGGTGCATTTATAGAGGCCGTGTTGTTGTAAGTGCTTTCATGGCTTAGTTAGAGAATGTCAGAGAGAAAAAAAACAGTGCCTCAGGTTTCCCTGTATCTGTTTTATCCTTTGTGGTGTCTATAGAGCTGATTTGATTTGATTTTGGTGGTTTGTTTCGTGCCTCCACCCTGTGTTAGGGGTTTCCTCTGGGTTCTCTGGTTTCCTTCCTGAGTCCAAAGGCTTGCATTAGGCATCTCTAAATTGTCAGTAGTGTGTGAATGAGTGAGTGTGTGTGTGACCCTGTAGAATAAGTGGGATGGACTGATGGACATACAGATGGACAGCTGGGTGGATGGATGGTTGGATAGATGGACGAATGGATGGATGATTTGGGACACTGTCTGATGTTAAAACCACTTAAGTAATAGAATTGAATTGAATGAGTGCAGGATTTCATTCCAATTCAGTAGGAAACACGCCTTATCCCAGCTGTTTGATCAGTTGATTGGCATCTCTGAATTGTCAGTAGTGGGTAAAGGAGTGTGTGAGTGTGACCCTGTTGGATAAGCGGGATAGACAGAAGGATGGACAATTTGGTACACTGTCCAATGTTAAAACCGCTTAAGCTCCTGATCCCAGCTGTTTGATCAGTTGATTGGCTTCTCTGAAATGCCAGTAGTGTGTAAATGAGTGTGTGTGCAATTTTGCCCTATGATACTGGCATCCTGTCTAGTGTGTATCCTGCCTTGTGCCCTGAATTTCCTGGTTCTCTGTGACCCTGCAGGATAAGCGGTGTAGAGGATGGATGGATGGATGGATGGATGGATGATTTAGGATGCTGTCCACGGTTAAAACCCCTTTACAAATAGAATTGAATTGAATTATCCAGAAAGGGCCGGTGTGAGTGCAGGATTTCATTCTAAGCCGGAAACGCAACTGATCCCAGATTTTTGATCAGAGCCCACCCCTTTCTGGATAACATCAGACACATGTGTTCTAAACTATAGACAATAACACTAAATGATATGAATATGTTTGTCTATAAGTAAAATGTGTGTGTGTGTGTGTGTGCAGGGGTTCCCCCTTCCACCGAGGTTCCAGCAGGACCCTACCCTCTAATGGTAACATCCGAAGATGGCCGCCAGGTGCCAGTGGTCCAAGCCTACGCTTTTGGGAAATACCTGGGCTACCTCAAAGTGACTTTTGATTCTAACGGAAACGTTGTAAAAGCTACAGGAAATCCAATCCTGCTGAATAGCAGCATAACTGAAGGTGAGTGCTAAAGGAAATCCTTTTATATAAAACTTCTCTGTTTTGGATAATACATAACAAATGTGTCCTGATGTTCAAGTCGCAGGTTATTTTTACTAAATTTTACTGGTTTAACAAGCTGGGATTTTCTTTTCCATCATATATAATCGTTATCGTCGGCTTGCTTTTCACGGATAGGTTTAAAATGTATTATCCTGAAATGATTCGTTTCTGTAAACCTTCTTTGTGAAACTGTCCATTGTACAAATACTACAATAATTGAATTGATTCCAAAAAGAGAAACAAGACTTCTGTGTGCTTCTGAGGGAGAAGGAAGTGAAAGCTAGTTGCATTTGAAGAAGTGTGCAGAAGAAGTTGGGTCTCGAAGGCAGCGTTCTGTTCTGTTCTGCGTATTTTTCCCTAGAAGGAATTAACATCATGTTGTGGTGTGAGCATCATATTTCCTATAACTGCACATCTTCAAGCCGCTTGTTGCTGATGAACACAATTTTGTATTGATTAAAGGAGGACATGTCGGGCTGTTTATTCACTAAGTTAATTTAGACCAGAAAACACTAAATCTCCCATCCTGAAGAATTTCCTATGGCCTGTTTACCTCTTAAAAAAGAAAAAAAAACTGGAGACGCTTTCTATAAAAATGTTTCCTTACAGATGAGCTCTCCGGTTCAGCAATTACACATCTCAATTTGTTTATCTATCTAAGCTATAAAGATTTGTATTATGCGGCACTGAGGAAAGCAGCTTAAGGAGAGAGAGAGAGAGAGAGAGAGAGCTTTATTCATCCTAATAGGAAATTTACGCTTTCCAAGTATTCTTTATTAATACTTTGATACTCTGAGTTGTTAGCATACTTTTTTTTTTTTTTTTTACATTGATTTGTGAAATGTGGGTGGTGGTTTTTTTTTTGCATGATTAAATTAATTAATAAATTATTATGAATTATTCAAATCAAAATGACATTAAATGAATATTTATGAATTTATTAATTTATTTATTTTAATATATTTATTATTACTGCTATATTTATTTGTTTGTTTGTTTATTATCGACTATAACTAGCTCTGGTTGCATGCATTAAAATAAAATAAATTTTAAAAAAATCAGTACAGTAATGAATTATTTAATTATGTAGCACCTTTTATTCAGTTAAAACGCAGCTCTGATTGATTTACAGTGCGAAGGCAAAAAGCCAGAAGAGGGGTAAAAAAAAAAAAAATGTCAGTCAAACAGAAAAAAAATGAGGTAATGCGTTTGTAAAAATAGAATAAAATTGTTATATTAAAACTTGGGTATGTAAAGAGAGAGAGAGAGAGAGTGATGTAATAATTAACATTACATGACCTTAAAAAAGATTTTAACGTACCAAATAATATCAGTCTGTTGAAATCAACACACCGGATGTGTTCTTTAGGATGTTAACACATTTCCTTCAGATTAGATTTAGCAAGATGCAGAGGATGTTTGCAGAAGTGTTGCAGATTTACTGTGTATTTGTTTGCTGAATGGCTTTACATTGCAAAGATTTTTTCTTTAAGATTAAAGGGATAAGCTCTAAAACGGCACAGGCTGCTAATGTATAGCATCATATATATATATATAGGTTTTTCTAGATCCCAGCTTTTAAGGCAGATGTAGAAGCCTGGAGGTCCAATTGGCCAGTTACTCGTCTCAGTTCGTTGGGGAGACACTGGTCTACTTTAATGGGACACTTGAAGAGTGTCGATTTCTGGGAAACTTGATCTGTGACGCCATGGTCAGTCTGTGTAGACGCTGACAGATGCATTCATTGTAGTGTGTAATTCACTGTAGGGACATGTCAGCTAGTCAGATGGTCAAGAAAGCACTTGAACTGATTGAGTTCTGTGCTCATGAGCCGCTGATCCGGACTTGTTTTTGGACTGAGTCACTTTGCTAAATACCAAATAAGTCAGTGTTCTTGCTTTGACTAGTAAAAAATATGTCAGTACTGTATCAGATATCTATCCCAATGACCCCCGCACCCCCACCCCCCCAGCACCGTCATGCATTCATCACCATCAGAAATTTCTCGTCAGTGCTCTAGATTTGATGCTATGCCACTGGAGACTCGCTCGCTTGATCTGTGTTCTCACACAGATGTGATTATTTGAACACCGTCACTGCTTGTACGTTTCATACCATCTTTTACTTACCTCTCAGCTACTTTTCTTTTCTCTATGAAAGCCAAAGCTAAATCAAGTTTAAGTTTTTTCAATATAATTTTATAAAAGCCTGTTTTCCTGTTTCTAGATCCCACCATTAAGGCAGATGTTGACACCTGGAAGCTCAAACTGGCCAATTACTCGGCTCAGTACGTGGGGAAGACTCTGGTCTATCTTAACGGGACGTTTGAAGAGTGTCGATTTCGCGAATGCAACCTGGGAAACTTGATCTGTGACGCCATGGTCAGTCATCCCTTGTTATTTATGCCTATCTGTTTTTGTTTGTTTTTTTCTGTCAATACATGAATGATTGTCTTCAGTATATATAACCGATTATTTTTATATACACAGGTACATCACAACATCAAATATCCAGATGAACTCCAGTGGAACCATGTTAGTGCCTGTATTTTAAACGGAGGGGGAATACGAAGTCCCATTGATGAACGAAGCAGAAACGGTATGTGGGAGGGGATACTTAGGGCAGAGGAGGTGCACACACTTTAGATTTTAAAACCAGTCTCTCTTCTGAGACAACAATTTATGTATCGTTTAATGACCCCATCCAATTTCTTTCCTCTTTATATCTGGGTCATTATTTAAATGTGTACAGTAAGAATTTGAGTTTTTAATTCCTAAATGTTCCATGTGTTTGTTAGAATTGCCGTTAGATTTACATTGGCAATATTCATTCACCTTTATAACAGTTTATAGACTAGTTAATAAGGTTTAGTTTCAAATCATTCAATTCACTTGTAGCTCAAGGTAACTCAGGAAAAAAACTGAATTTGTTAACTTCAAAAACAGAGCTGACAGTTTTGAAATAAATGAACAAATAAATAAAATGAGTAAATGAATAAATAAATACAGAAATTTGTAAATAAATAAATGAGTAAATATAAATAAATAAATAAATAAGTAAATAAATAAATACATGAGTAAACGTATGAGTGAATAAATAATTAAATGAGTAAGTAAATAAATACAAACAGATAGATAGACAGACAGACAGACAGACAGACAGTGATCCCCCAGCTGTTCTTCACAGACCTCACTATGAGAACCATAGTTTTTAGGGAATGTTGCCACATTTGCATGAGGATCTGTAAAACAGCCCAAAAATACAAAAAACATCAGATATTGACCACAGCTGGGGTTTTTTTGTCCTGTAATCATTTTTACTGCAATGTAGATATATTTTTTTCCGGATATGGTGTTGCCAAGCTCACATTGAGTAAGAACCCTTATTTACCAACTCACACAAACTTCCCTTCTGAAGCAAACCTCTCAACCCTGATGTCTGCACACGTCTGTATAGAAGTAGTCATAGCGATACAGGTCTCATGTTCATAACAAGAGCTTGGAAAATTTGATATCTTCATATCCTCATCTTCCCGTCGAATATCCTCATCTTCTTCCCATCCATTATTCTCAGGTTTATATATTCTCATGCTCATAAAATTGCAAACCCGTAGCACTCTCACAGTGTCTGAGCCGATTCTCCAAACAGGGAAGAATTATCAGGTTCAGTTGGAGAAAAAGTCTGAGCTGATTTCAGCAGAGAGATTGCTAAAAACCCGTGAAGAGACAGAGATTTGTAAAGCAAAACTCTTTAAGGTTTACTGTGACCAACAGGAAGTCTTTACACAGAAGAAAGGTGTAATATTCTGCTTTATCTACTGATAAACATCATCTGAAACAGACGAGTGTCTGTCACGTGTTTGTCAGAAAGAATGTGCTGGCCAAATCAGGGTCATAGACGAGGTCATAGGTGAGGTCATAACCAAATACTATCACGCAGACCACAGACCAGGGCAGATTCTTCACCGAACGCTTAGTATGTTAGTGATCATCGTTTTCTCCATCCAGCTTGAGATTTAGGTGCAGATGGCAGGATGAGAGCTTCACATTTCTTTTGATGCATGCACTGTGTTGCCAAAAGTTTTGGGACACCCCTCCAAATCATTGAATACAGGTGTTGTTTTTCAGGGGTTGGACTTGACCCCTTAGTTCCAGTGAAACGAACTCTTAATGCTTCAGCATACCAAGACATTTTGGACAATTTCATGCTCTTTGTGGGAACAGTTTGGGGATGACCCCTTCCTGTTCCAACATGACTGCACACCAGTGCACAAAGCAAGGTCCATAAAGACATGGATGAGTGAGTTTGGTGTGGAGGAACTTCACTGGCCTGCACAGAGTTCTGACCTGAACCTGATAGAACACCTTTGGGGTGAATGTGAGCGGAGACTGAGAGCCAGACCTTCTCGTCCAACCTCACAAATGCGCTTCTAGAGGAACCGTCAAAAATTTCCATAAACACACTCCTAAACCTTGTGGAAAGCCTTCTCAGAAGAGTTGAAGCTTTTATTAGCTGCAAAGGGCGAGACAACTTCATATTAAATTCATGTGCATTTAAAGGCAGATGTCCCAAACTTTTGCTAATATGTGCTTCATCTAACCATGATAAAGCAGTTATTAAATATTTATGAATGAGACAGATGCCTAGTACATTTAGTAGCTACATCAAAACAACCAGAATGAAAAAAAGCAATTAATTATTGTGTATTTCTCTCAGTGTGTTTTGACCGAGTCACCTCAGAGTGAAGCTCACAAGCTGAAGTGATGTTTCTCTGCTTGAGCCGTTGTTCTCGACACATCCGTGTATCAACCAGCTCTGTACACTTTTCAACCCTCACACTTCCCCCTCGTGACACACGACATCTATTTCGTCTTGCTCAAAAATATCCACTTTCACCACAGGAGGACTTTTCATTATGAACACATTAACAAAGCCAGTGATGTTGGTGTCTTGTGCAAGGTCTTGACCTGTTGAATCACTCGTAGGTTACACAAGCAGGCCATATATCCATGTAGTCAAATGGCAGAAAATCTCATCATTACTAACATAAGATGTTTTCATTCTTCAAGGCTTTCGTTTTTCCCCCTGAACGTGTCATTATAATCCAGCAATCTTTAGTTCATCTGATACCTCAAACATCATATTTCACTGTTCTTAACGTGGCGGCTTTCACTGGGATTCAGTCCAATAAGCTTGAAACAGAAGGGTGGATCACACCATCTTTGATTCAGTCAGCTTTCAGGAATTAATGCTAAGTCTGTAATGAACTCAGAAGCTACACTGACCTATTAGTTCCTCTTGGTTGCACAGTTCCTCATGACTATAAATCGTTGAAGGAAGGATATTATTTACTGTCCAGTGTCACCCAAATGAAGATGAGGTTCCCTTCTGAGCCTGGTTCCTCTTAAGGTTTCTTCCTCATAATCATTTCAGGAAGTTTTTCCTCACCAACATCATTAGGAATAAATATTAGCTTAAACTTTATCATTTTTATTCTATGTCCATTGTGAAAACTACTATACAAATAAATTGCATTGTATTGAATTGGATGTATGAACCTGTGTGGTGGAATGTGTATCTCAGGTAGCATCACCATGGAGGATGTGATCTCCGTGCTGCCATTCGGAGGAACGTTTGATCTGGTTCAGCTGAACGGCTCGACGCTGAAGAAGGCCTTCGAGCACAGCGTACGCAGATATGGAGGAAACACCGGGGAGTTCCTGCAGGTCTCAGGTAAGTAATAATCTGACAGGGATTTTTCACAGAGCTGATTGTAACTGGGTTGGTCGCTACAAGAGGGTTGTGTAATACCTTTTCCTGTCTCCAAAGTGAAGAAATCACTCATCCTTGAAATGTTCAAGATATTTTCATCATTTCCTACGCCACAAAAACAGGAAGTGTTCTCTTTGGGATCTGGTTCCTGTCCAGCTTTCTTTCTTGGTTTTGTTTTGGTGATTTTTCAATCATCAGTGTTTTATTGGATCCATTATTCAGTTTCAAAATCTATAGCTGGATTTCTATAAAGCTGCTTTGTGCCACTCTGTATTGTTGTATAGAGAACAGGGCGTCAGCAATACATGCTAGAACTTCCTGTGAGAACCTCGATTCAGGAACCCAGACGTTATTTTTTTTCTGAACATGGATCAGAAATAAAAGCTGAAATCATCTTTATAATTCTATAATGAATGGAATATATATATATATATATATATATATAATAATAATATATAGACGCTTTAATTCACACCAGCGTTTAATTCACACACATCTTCCAGAAATCCTGAAATTTGTTTTCAAAGCTACTTGTTGCGCAAAGCTACTGGATCACCTTTGTTTACTTACATATCTGTATATGTATATTTACATTATTTACATATAATATCTATCATGTGACCAAGACTAATATGACTAATATTTACATATATTTACATTATCTATCTCTACATGTCTATAAATACTGTTTAAAGTGTTACCTGTGGGACTTGGTGGCTAGGAAATAGCTCATGAATATAAAGAATGGATTAGAAGAAGTGCACTCTGCCATCTTTTTCCTCACAAATGTGTACTTCCTGTTCACAAAAACAGCTTAAAAACCACCAGTTTCTCCTGCATGTCTTCCAAACATCATTATTAGTAGGGTATAGTTGTGTTGAAGCAGCTATAATTAATATCCTGAATGGAGGATTGACTCCAGTGACATGGGCTGTTTCCTAAACGTCCGGGAAGTAAACACTTTTTTCCCTGTAAACTTCCTGCTGTAGCTGTAAGATTGATAAATTTGGCGTAGTCCAAAACAATCAATGTTATTTGACCTCTAAACAGAAGGTTCCTTAGGAAGGCTTCTCTTCTGATAAGACTGAGCTAAACAAGCTGTGTGTGTGTGTGTGTGTAGGTTTTCAGATAGAGTATGACCTGAGTAAGCCGTCTGGAGAGCGATTGGTGAAGGCAAGCGTGTTGTGTACAGAGTGTCGAGTGCCGCACTACGAGCCCCTGGACCCTAAAAAAGTCTACAGGGTGGTCATGCCGTCGTATCTAGTGGACGGAGGAGACGGATTCTCCATGATCAAGGAGGAGAAGCTGAAACATGACAGCGGTGAGTCCGTCTACATGCAGGTTGAGCTGGTCAGTGTGCAGCTTAATAAACACCTGAGTGAAATGTACTGGAGCATCTTCTGCAGCAATAGAACATGATGTACATTTCATGAGGAGAGAAAAAACACACACTGAACTAATACACGTCTCCAGCCCGTGACAGAAATATTTTAAATCATTTCATTTTGATGTCTGTTTCAAATATTTATACTGTTTAAAGGAGAATTCTCTTCCAGAACGAAAACTCTACAAATAATTTCCTCAGCCCCTTGTCATCCAAGATGTTCATGTCTTTCTTTCTTCAGTCGATGTTTTTTGAGGGAAAACATTTAGGATTTTTCTCCATATAGTGGACTTCAGTGGTGGACGTGAGTTTGACCTTCCAAAATACAGTTTAAACGCAGCTCCAAAGATCTCTAAACCATGGAAGGCTCTTATCTAGTGAAATGATCGGTCAGTTTCTTAGAAAAATTAAAAAAAAGTGTATACTTTTTAACCACAAAAGGTCGTCTAGCACTAGCTCTGGGATGCGCGTCTGCGGCGCTACGTACTACATAATCACGTCAGAACATCACGCGTGATGTAGGCGGAGCTACAGACCCAGTGTTTACTAGCGTGGAGAAGGAAGTTGTTGTGTGAATGACAAGTTATATGTACCTTTTTGTTAGTAAAGAGCGTTTGAATTATTTACACTTCCTTGGTCTTTGCACGTTCGCTTTGTAAACACTGGGTCTGTAGCTCCGCCTACATCACACGTGACCTTCCGACGTGATTACATAGTACGTAGCGTCGCAGACTAATATTTTTATAAAGATTTAATGATTTGCTACACAATTTTTTCTTTTAACTTCTGAACTGCTAGTTTGTATAACGTTATTAACTGGCATCCAATTTTACATGGAAGTTAAAATAAAATAAAATAAAATAACAATCATCTCAATATAGTGTAGAAAATCACACAAAAGCCGTAAATATCATCGAAATGGAAAAAATAAATCAGGAAGTTCAAAGATTTTGTTTAAATGTTAATCTATTTATTAACAAGGTCAAAGAAAAATTCTCTCTAAGTTCAGTGCAGTAATAATAATAATGATAATAATAATATAGAGGTTGATCATATATTCATATTTTGCCTCTCTGTTTTAATGACTATTTTTTAGTTTTGTGCTTTATGACTGTTTTTAATCGCACCATGCACTACACAATAATCAGATTTTACCTTCCACAATGCACAGGTCTGTTGAAATAGAAATATTTTCGCTGCAATCCACATTCAGTACGTTCACATGCAACCAAATAATCAGACTGGAGGCTCGATCAGACTGAAAAGGTTTCATGTGAACAGTTCAGTCTGTCCCACTGAGCTCGATCTGAATAAAATTATTCAGATTGCAGTAAATATAAACTACTTTCAGTATCCGTGGTGTGGTTCAGTTCATTCAGTGGAGTTTAAAGGTGTTCAGGGAAACTGTTAATAGGAGAAGTGTGAGGAAGGATTCGTTTTCAGTCTCCAGTTTCAGTGCTAGAATTTTCCAGCATCAGAAAATCTTCCGGACTCTGCTTTTTATCTTACGAATAAGAATAAGGTGTTTGTCAGGGAAAAGTTAAAGGCAAATTGTAGTGATATAAGAGGAATAAAACACCTTACAGTGGAGCCTCAGTATACGAATGTACTCCCTTACGAATTTTCACCTTAAGAATTGAAATTTTGCAGAATATGAAGCATGTTCGACATACAAACTGAACTGAACCGGCTAAGTTGCACATACATCCAGGAGCCTTTCAAAACTTGTTTGCATCAGTCGAAAGCCAAGCGAAGCTAACTGAAGAGAGTTAGCAACTTTTTTTCAGTGTTTGGAAAAAGTAATCCCACGATACCAACATTACCTTCGGCAATGCGTTCAAAAGCTAGGTGATTTTCCGGGTGTTTTTTTTGTTGACAGATTGGTGGCGTGGGTGATCTGTTCTATTTTTAGCCCAAGCTCTGTGGCACGACTTCCTGTGAGGAGCCTTGACATGGAATATTGGTCATATTTTTGGGTGGCTGGAACGGATTATCCACATTTACATTATTAGTTTCAAAACAAATTTCCACCTTAAGAACTCGCCTCCAAAACCAATTAAATTCATATGCTGAGGTTCCACTGTAGTTACTTCCCAATTAGTTTAGGGTTCGATTTCTGACTGTGTTTATATCATTTAGAGCATGTTCTCTATGATTTATTTGCTATAAATTTTATATATAGATTTATATATATATATATAAATATATATATATATATATATATATATATATATAAATATATAAATATAAATATATATATAAATATAAATATATATATATAAATATATATATATAAATATATATATATAAATATATAAATAATATATATATAAATAAAATAAAATGTCTCTCAGAATAAAGTAGAGCTCACTTTGTTGAATGATATGCTTGCTATGTAACCCTGTTTTCTAAAACTCGACAAATAACATGACTTGTTTTGGAAACGATGACAAATCTAAGACGTCAGGTCAGAGCATGCAGGGAAGCACGAGGAGGAAGTGGTAAAAAGATGACAAAGTCAAAAGGAAAACGTCTGATCATACAAATGATCTCCTGTTGTGTCTGAAACAATGAAATGCACACCGTTCAGTCACAGTACCTGATGAGGTGAAAAACACGGTGCAGATGTACGTCTGCTAACGTCCCCCCCCCCCTCTCACACACACACAGGTGACCTCGACATGTCTGTGTTTGCCGCCTACATCAAAGAGAGGCAGAGGGTCCATCCATCCGTAGAGGGACGAATCCGTTTCTTGAATTCTGCAGCTGGAATCTCGAACCGCTCGACTACCTTACTCCTCCTCTTCCTGCTCTGGGTCTCCAGGTTGAGCTTGTGAGCTCGGGTCCAGTACGCCTGCTGTGTCTCAGTGGTATAGAGTCTCGGCTGTTTTTACGGTTTCATCACTGAGTAGATTGTAATATGTTATAGATAAGATTTGCTAGACAATTTTTTTTGGTCTTGTTTACTAAGGAAAAAACGTTTGTCTAATAGTTTGAATAATGTTTTTAATTGGCATCCGATTTTTTCAGGAACGTTACGAGTTATCATCAGTGTAGAAAATCACATTAAAGCCGTAATTATCATCGAAATGGTGGGAATAAAAAAAAATCAGGAATTTTAATCTAGTTTATTTATTAAAAAGAAGAAATTAGCTGTAAGTTCAATGCAATAATAATAATAATATAGGAGTTGATTATACTTTGCCTTCCTGTTTTAAAGACCATTTTTCCTTCATGTGCTTTGTTTTAAATCCTAACATCAACTACACAATAATCTGATTTCTCCTGCCATGATTTCACCTTAAAGAAGAAATGGATCTAGGAAAATATTTTTCAAAATATTCAGGTCTTCAGCGTTTTTTCCGAATGCAAAAACGTAAATTTCTTCAGGATGCAATGTAAAAAAAAAGGTTCACCTGCTCCTCACCCGCATCCCAGAATCGGGAGTCAGCCGGGAGGGAAGCTGAGTGACGTCAGAAATCATTGTAATTCAGTAAAACGCGGTTCTCAGGAAGTCCGAACAAAAGGAGGCTTTGTGGCTGTTTGCACTGAATTGACCTTGCTGCTTTTTTTTTGGTTTTTCCCGGGTGTGTGTAGGTGCATTTGTGGACCTAAAACAGCTCCACAGCACCAGCTTTTTAGCATTCAGTCTACAGGCTTTACTTTGTTCTTCCTGTAACTGTAAGGCTGCACTGTCTGTAACACATCTCTGCCATGTCATTTGCATTGGAAATGAAAGAGATGAAGAATAAGTCCCTTTTCCTTAGAGCACAGCTGTGTGCACGATAGTGGCATTTTAGTATGAACCATATTTTCCTTTGCTTGCTTATTTGGTTAAAGGGCAAAGGGGAAGCACTTCATCCATGCAGCTGATGGTAATGGAG
The DNA here is from genome assembly GCF_019097595.1 of Hemibagrus wyckioides. Lineage (NCBI taxonomy): Eukaryota > Metazoa > Chordata > Actinopteri > Siluriformes > Bagridae > Hemibagrus > Hemibagrus wyckioides. The sequence goes on along the minus strand of NC_080715.1, from coordinate 36,719,199 downwards.
CTGAAGATAAAATCACAAAAGCAATTTTGAATCGTTTCCCAACCTAGAGCTCTTGACCCCATCGATTTCCTACATTCTTTCACATCAAAGATAGATTTTGTAAAGTTTCGGTGAGGTTTGCCAAAGTGCCTGCATTACTGTTCTATTGATGCTTCCACCACCATGTTTCACTCTCGATGCTTATCGTCTTGTGAGCACTTTTTTTTCCTCCTCATTTGCTCTCCCAGAAATGTTTTTCAGATGAACTTTTATAGACATGAGACATGTAGCAATATTTATTTTCCTTTATTAAAACCTGTCTATGTTCAGTATGTTGTTTTTTTCTATAGTGGACACACGGAGTGAAGATTAAAGCAACTTCTAGAGTAAGTCTTTTGTGTTTTTGTGCCTTTGTCTTTTAACTTTGCACACAGTTTTCTTGGTGTGATCTTCGTGGACACTTGGGTGAACATCAACACTACCACGTAAAGCTGGGAAATTAATGAAAGAGATTTGGTCCGTACTTAAATATATATGAATCTTCCTGTGTTAGATAGTTTCTATGCATGTTCTTTCATCCTTGTGGTCGTCGTCTTAAAGCTGATGAATGATTTCCGTCACATTACTCTCTCTCTCTGCAACCAAACACCTTGATCCTCTTCGGAGAAGTCGTCTGAGCCAAAAACTCTTGAAAAGTTTACTGAGGTGCTTTTGGCTGACACGGAGTGTTTATAATCTACAGGGGGGGACAGATGAAGACCTGAGCAGATAAGAGAGATTAGTGGTGATGGATGCTTTTTGTTTTTTTTGTTTTTTTACGGGTGGGTTATCTAGACTACACATGATTAAGAGACAGCGGTGTGTATCTGCTTGGCCCTCGTTTAACAGAACTGAAAGAATTTCCCATCTTCAGAACACGCATGCTTTTAAAGAGAGGTCAGATGGTCATGTCCAGCAGGAGGCAAGATTTATTACGCTGAGTGGAAGTACTTACAAGAGGTTTTGTTTTTTTAAACTAGGGCACTAACATGAGCAGGAATACACTGGAATGGACAAAAAGGCTAAAACGATTCAAATCAAATAAAAAATTGTGAGTGACCTTTAAAGGACAAAGGACGGTAAAGGCTTTACTAAGAGTTTAACAAGCATGTTTGCTGAACTTTGCTAAGCAACAGCTAACAGAGTTCACACTGTACCATTTTAGCCCTGATTTTCAGGTGCAGACAGGTTTTGCGAAATCACCGGCAAATCGGTGCTCGTTCACACCAGTGTGAATTATGAAAGACGCCGATGCGTTTCTGGACCTGTCGGCAACTCAAAATCCTGCAGTGTGAAAAGAGTTCTGACTGAAAAATACCTTGGTGATGACCTAAAGCCAATGAGAGAGAGCGAGATACAGGGTAGCGGTCAGTTCGGGGAGGAGTTATAGACCACAATATCAGCGAGCATGGCTTATCAGCGGACCAGACAGAGTTGTCTGCGATTCTTCCTATTGTGAAAACAACATGCAGTATGAACTCAGCATTAGGTCACACCAGGATCAGGAATAACCAGAGAGGCCATAAGACCAGTGTCCAGGATTATCAGGCAAGTTCAATCTACTGCAGCAATTTTCTGTGTGTGTTCCAATCAATTACAATTTGTAATCCCGGTGTGAATAATGCTGAGTTCACACTGCACCATCTGGGGGAGCATTCGGTCACTGCCGTATTACAAGCTGTTAACAAAAGGTTCAACGTGTTCAGCTGCAGAGAGAGGTTAATGTGGCGGAAATCATCCGTCAGCCTTAAGACGACAGGAAGGGTCAAATCTGACGGAAAGGCAAGAGCGTCTGGAGAAGTGCATGTACGCATCCTGAAATAAAAGCTCGCGAGTTAAAATGAATAATAAATACATTTATTTCAACACGGCATTATAACAAACACTGGAATGTCACCAGAGTATTTAAATCGGTGGAGGACATCTTGTTTACATCTGTGTTGCAGTTCTTGGGTTTTCTTTCTGCATGAAGAGATAAAGTCATAATGCAGGTCTGCGGTGAAGAGCCAGTTTAAAAAAAGATATTCAAAACAATGGGTGTGGTTTACCGCACTGAGTTCGGGGAAAAGCTCCTCAACGGCAATGTCGAGCAGCACGTAAGTCATCTAAAAACAAGAACAGACGTCTCATCCAGCTGTACCGCATGTAAACATACACCCACACACTATTTACCTGCTTGTTGAGGAGTGGCTGCTGGAGACAGTTGAAGAGCAGCTGAATACCATCATATTTGTTCTCCTCCCCTATACACTTTCCCATGATATCTAAGAGAGGAAATGAAACAAAAAAGCTTAGTCCATCAGTTATAGGAAGAACTGTGGGGTTTTTTTCTCCCCCTTTAAACTTCAGAAAACCATTTGGATCCTGCACCTGTGCTCTAGACAGGGTTTTCCTGTTTAGTTCAGACACAGAGCAACATCAAGTAGAGAATATGAAAAATCCAACTAAGACAAAGTTAATCAAGCGTATAGAAATGAAGGATGAGCAGCTTTAGGTTATTATGAGTGGCATAGAAGTGAGTCACAATAACTTCTATTATTTATCTAATTTTCAGCCTTTGATGAAGATTTTTACATCCGCGTTAGTACAAGAATTAAATTGCTTCTATTTACACCACAGTGCTGGTGAATTCACCAAGGTGATCCATTTCCCAAAACAGAAGCTCGTATATCTCCAACACTTGACCCTCAGTGCTACTGAATGATCCCGTATGAGTTTAGGGGGCAGGTTTGCATGAACGTCATCAATTTACAAACACGACTCTACACCAACCTGGCAGGTAGTTCATCATCTCTTCAAATGTCTGCTTGGCTCGTCTCTGTTTATCTTCTGGTGAGCGCTCGTCATTGTTCTCGCAGAACACTGCATCTGGGGGTTGGGTGGGGGAAAAAAAAAGAGGCAGTATTCAATACACGCTAACGAATAACAAGCTCACAGAGGGGTAACCTTTAAACCTGTTCTAGATATCTGTTGATGTTCATTAATCTTCATAAACCAGTCTGTGCCCTGGCTCACCTCCACCTGAACCAGGGCACAGACTGATGCAATCACCCAGTGCTGTGTTGAAAAAATTGTGGTTTCGCTTCACAGCAAAAGCAGCTGATGGCTTCCTCGTCAAATATTGTGCTAAATAAACAAGTCTGCCACATCATTCTACACCTCCTCCTCCTCGCTAAATGAGGTTAGGTTAAGTGAAGGAACTATACTGATTTGCGTTGCCAGTGTGTGCCCCCGATAAGCATTTCTATTATTCTGTGTCTTTTCCATTAGTCATACATCCCGAAACTGCTGACTAACCAACAAAAAAAAAAGAAGTGCTAAGCAGTTGGTCATATGAGTGAGACAGCTGACTATAGATAAGGGCAAAATATCATCTACCCACTGCCACTCATAATACAGACACAAACCTCTCAGGAGCGTGATTAAGGAGATGAGTCGGTGCTCCTGTAGGATCTGGTCCAGTTTGTACTGGAGGTATTGGTCCATGTAGGCCTCCAGAGTCTGCTTAAAAAGTATGCGACCGGCCGAGAGCATGTGGTGCAGCCAGTCAGGCAAGTGGAAAACTACACGACCTAAAACAAAAACCCACACAGAGTTTAGTGTGAATGATGTACAGAGAAATTCTTGAAACGGCTTGTGAGTTCCTGTGGATGAAGTCAGTAACAAACTGCTCTTTATGTCTATAGTGTGTGTGTGTGTGTGAGGCACTGTAGCCACAACCAGTATATGAACTTGTTTTTCTGGCTATAATAATAATAATGTCTTCAGTAACATGAAATATATTAAATATTCACAACACTGATCATGATAATATATATAATGTAATAAAACACAGAAGAACATTTCAAGAAGCAAATTTGCACCCTTCACCTGAATTCATTTCCTGCCTCAACGAGAGACGAGAACACTAGTACTGATTTAGGGGTTTTTTTTTGTGCGTGTTACTTTAAACACACGGGGATCTCTGAGAGCGACTCGTGTTATATTAACAGTAACGTTTATTACCATAAACTAAACCAGATGAATAAGCTATTTCTGTGTGACCTTATATATATATTCACATGGATTCTGTTATCATCAAATAGTCCTATGGCACATAACCTGATGACTGATATATAATTAATTTGTCAGGTAACCGCAATGATCCTTACAATACATTTATACAAGTGCAGGCAACGTAATAATAATAATACATAAATTCCTGGTACCATGAGTAGTAACTAATATTAATAAATGATGCTCACTTAAACAGATATGATCAACAACACTGTGTCTAACTTGAAGGTCAGCTTGACCACAGGGTATGATGTATAAAGGAGCCTTTATAAAATGAACGTAACACAAACCCTCGACTGTTCTCGTTTCTCAAGTCGAACATTCTTACTCGAGTTTAAATAAGCTAAACTTTAAGGTTAAAAGCTTTGATTTGCTGTGTATTTGATATTTTTCAGTAAAATCCATCACTCGCACTGGTATAAACAGCAACACAGTGATTCTAGACCCACATGTGCTTTTACTCACCTACATACATCATGTAGTCATAAACCCCCTCCAGCTCCATCTGCTCCAAAAAATAGTTCTGCTTGTGCCTCCTGTCCATGATGTCCGCTTGGTCTGCGTTGTTTTTATAAAGATTGTTGTAGAGCTAAAAGAGAGGAAAAAAAAAAAACATTCATAATTCATTATCTGGTACTGAGAGCTAAAATGCTAACACTAGCAAAGAGCGAGACCTTTAAACATCAGCTATATGCTTCATTTTCCAGGAATGGAAATGAACCTTGCACTGTTATCTATTATTAAATAAAGAGATATTTATTAGTTTATAGTTGATGCAAAACAAGTTTGTTCCAGTCGTGTCAGTTTCAGGGTGCTTTCACACGATGTTGAGATGATGGTGAAAATAGGTGGTTAGCCTTCCCTGTGGTTTTGAGGCTTGAGCAACTTTGCAGTTAAAGTGAGAAGTGATGAGCTGATGACTGTCCTTCAAATGTAAATGATTATTTCAGTTTACTGATAAATCCAAGGTTTTAAGGTCTGGATGGTTTTCTCACGTGCCCCCTGTGCTGCGATCTGATTGGTCCTGCATAGAAACTTATAATCTGGAGTACCTTTTTGTTGCTGCCAGCAGTGGGGCTGAGCACGGTGAGTTCAGGACGGCTCGGTTTGGGTCTCGGTTGTTCGCACGAGATAAAGAAGGACTGGAGGAATGGCTCCAGGTTTTGTCCTTTCTGTACAAATGAAGCACCTTGTCACATCTCAGAAACTGTCATGGCTGTACTAATGACGCAATAAAGTGCACGCTTTCCCACTCACCTCCTTGATGAGTTTCCCTGGTACCGACTTAAAAATCCTTCCTGGAAAGAAATAATAATGCAGAAATGATGCATACATACACACACTGACCTATGTTCATACAATCAGCCAATCGTGTTGCAGCAGTGCAAGAGTTAATGTCAAACATCAATCATCACAATGAGGATATCTGTGATGTTGAATGACTTGGTGTGGTTGTTGGTGCCAGACAGGCTGGTGTGAAGATTTCGGACACAACAGCCTCTAGAGTTTACACGAAAATTAGTCAGTCATCCAGTGAGCAGCTGTTATGTATACAGCAATAAAAAGTACACTTCGTGACAGAGGAAAGAAGGAAATCGTTACAGACTTTCTGTAATGCAGAAAAAAAGACCATGTTAAGCAGATAAGCATCTCAGAATGTTTTTTTGACATGTTCAGTTTCAGTAAGCCAGATGTTTGATCAGATTACATTTGCCACACTGTGATGTTTGATGTGAAGCTCTTGAACTGCATCTACATATATACACTGATCGGCCATAACATTATGAGCACTGAGAGGTGAAGTGAATAACACTCCTCATCATGGCACCTGTTAGTGGGTGGGCTATATTAGGCAGCAAGTGAACATTTTGTCCTCAAAGTTGATGTGGCAGGAAAAAGTGTAAGGATTTGAGCGAGTTTGACGAAGGGCCAAATCGTGATGGCTAGACCACTGGATCAGAGCATCTCCAACACTGCAGCTCTTGTGGGGTGTTCCCAGAGGAGATAATCAGTGTCATTCACTTCATCTGCCAGTGCTCGCCAAGTCAACACCTCAAACTCGTTGTTGTGGTCATCAAACCATTTCTGAACATTTTCCATGAACATGGTCTGCAGCAATGCTTTAGGTGTAGGTAGGTAGGTGTTTAGCAAGTAGGTGGTACGTGTTAAAGTAACATCCACATGGATGACAGGACCCAAAGTTTCCCAGCAGAACATTGCACAAAGCATGACACTGCCTCCGCCGGCTTGCCTTCTTCCCATAGTGCATCTTGGTGCTGTGTACATCCACATGATGTATAAGAAAACATGATTCATCAGACCAGACCAAATTCTTCGATTGCTCCGTGGTCCAGTTCTGATGCTCACGTGCATCATTGTTTTTTCGGCAGTGCACAGAGGTCAGCAGCATGGGCATCCTGACTGGTCTACAGCTATCCAGCCCCATACGCAACAAACTGCAATGCACTGTGTATTCTGACCCCTTTCTATCAGAACCAGCATTAACTTCTCCAGCAATTTGAGCAACAGTAGCTCGTCTGTTGGATCGGATCACATGGGCCAGCCTTCACTCTCCACATGAGATGCTCTGACCCAGTGGTCTAGCCATCACAATTTGGCCCTTGTCAAACTCGCTCAAATCCTTACACTTTTTTTCCTTACACAATTTTTCCTGCTTCTAACACATCAACTAGGAGGACAAAATGTTCACTTGCTGGCTAAAATATCCCACCCACTAACAGGTGTGTATCTATGATATATATAGATTTAGATATATAGATTTAGATATATATAAATTTATCTATGATATAGATAAATTTAATATTTTATCATTTATACTGTGAATTTTTACATTCTTTTACAGCTGCCCTGTGTCAATGTGCATTGTTAAAAATGCAATACAATTAATAATTAATAAATGTAAGGAATCGAAAAATACATTATTTAGAATATAAGGACATTTTGGACTAGAGGAAATAAACCATACATCCTTGAAGACCCTGCAGTGAAAAAAAGGCTAAGCCTTAAATAGTATGAGTCAGAGCTTAGGAGAGAGTGAGTATTACGCAGATGTGAAAACACTTTCCGCACCCAGATTGACGTCAGGCAACATCTTGTCAAGGAACTGCGTCTCTGTGCTATGAGGGGAGAGGAAGTCTGCTAACAGCTGGCTGTTGCTCAGCTCGGGGTGTCGCAACAAGTTCTGAAAACACGCAACAAGCAGAAATGAGGATATTACAACTCAAAGATCCAAACTGTCATTCTGGTGGAACTATAAACCGTCATTCCCTCACCGATCTCTCTCTGTTAAAAAAAAAAAAAAAAAAGGCTTGTAATGAAATCCTGCTATTTGCACTATATTGGCAAAGGTTTTGGGACACTCCTCCAAATCATTGAATTCAGAGCTTGGGCTTGACCTCTTAGTTCCAGTGAAAGGAACTCTTAATGCTTCAGCATACCAAGACATTTTGGACAATTTCATGCTCCCAACTTTGTGGGAACAGTTTGGGGATGACCCCTTCCTGTTCCAACATGACTGCACACCAGTGGACAAAGCAAGATCCATAAAGACATGGATGAGTGAGTTTGGTGTGCAGGAACTTCACAGAGTCCTGACCTCAACCTGATAGAACACCTTTGGGATGAATTAGAGTTGAGGGCAGGACTCTGTGCAGGTCAGTCAAGTTCCTGAAAAACAACACCTGAATTCAATGATTTGGAGGGGTGTCCTAAAACTTTTGGCAACACAGTGTATTAAATAGAAATGAAAATATATTAGAACAAGTGCATTTATATAAATTGACACTATTGTCAGAGCTGCTGTTATAGTGAATTAATATCATCTGACCAATCAGAGTGAAGAATTCAACATTTTAGGATACTGCAGACTTCCTCAGCATGAGGACATGTTCTAGACACGTTAAGCACAGTTTAACTTAGCTTACTTAATTTGAAATCCAACTCAATGTTGTGTTCTTCCAGTCAAAATATTGGCTCAGCACCTCCTGCCGAGAAACCTTTTCAACTAGAGTTTTGAAGACAGAAACCAGTTTACCTGCAGGTATTCCTCAAATTCCTGACGCTTGGAATTTAGAAACTCATAATTCTTTGGTCCGATAATTCTTTTGGAAGGGAGTTGTGCATCCTGGAATGAACCTGTGTAATGGAAAATAAACACAAAAAGAATTGGGATCAAATAAACACTAAATAAGCTAAAAAAAAAAAAAAGGTGGGGCTCAGAACCATGTGAGATAAAATCATGTGTACCATGGAATTCTGTGAGTTTGGACTCGAGGACATAGAACTCAAGGTATCTCCTGTAGACTGACCAGCTTCCTGTTTCATGAGCCACTAAAAACGAGAGAGAGAGAGAGAGAGAGACAGTGAGTGAAAGAGAGTAAAAGGGAAAGGGTGTGTACGTGTGAGAGAGAGAGAGAGACAGAGAGAGAGAGAAAGAGAGAGTGTAAAATGGGGGAGGGGAGAGGGTGAGTGAGTGAGTGAAAGGGGAAAGGGACAGAGAGAGAGCGAGTAAAAGGGGAGGGGGTGAAAGAAGCGAGTGAATGAGTGAGTAAAAGGGGAGAGAGAGACAGAGAGAGAGAGAGTAAAAGGGGAGAGAGTGAAAGACAGAGAGAGAGAAAAAGGGGAGAGGGTAAAAGAAGTGAGTGAATGAGTGAGTAAATGGGAGAGAGAGAAAGACAGAGAGAGTAAAAGGGGGGGAGTGAGCGAGAAGGGAGACAGGGAGAGATAGTGAGGTAGGGAGTGAGTGAGTGAAAGGGGAGAGGGTGAGAGAGAGAGATAGTAAAAGGGGAGAGGGAGTAAGGGAATAAGGGAGGGGAAGGGTAGGGAAGGAAAGAGAGGCAGAAGCAGGTAGAGAAAGAAAGGGACCAGGAAAAAGAGAGAGATGAAGGAAGTGAAAAAGTGAGTGGGGAGAGACAAAGAGAGAGGAGAAGGAGACAGTAAGAGGAAGAGAGAGAGAGAGAGGATTATTTTAAGCATTAGAATAAAAATAAAATTTGTAAAATAAAAGCCTTAGTTTTACTGCACAATACTGAAATCCAGCAGTTTTTGTGTTAGACCTGAGAACAGCTTTGCGCACACACACACGCACACACACACACACACACGCACACACACACACACACACAGCGCTGTATGGTGTAATGCTAAGTGAAACGATAGTGCTCCATGACTTAGATGTTTGAGGCTATCTACTGTATAGATGTGACTATTTTCCACACATGATCATATTAACCCATCAGAGTGATCACAATCACTCATCAGAGATGTCCACACCATGCTCTCGGTCATGTCGCTCCACGTCAATGCAGAAGACAGGAATGCGCTCTTTCTTTACTTCATCATCAAAGAAGTCTACGAAGGGAATGGAGATGATCCACGCTGACAGGTTCCTCTGTGTTCCTGGAGTAGCCACCACTTCCACGGGCACGGGAGAGTCGTCCTCCACTACCACTGTCGCCTCCTCCACCTGGGAAATACATTACAAATAACAAAGCATGACTTTAATAAAACTACATGGTGGTTTGTCTAAATTGTGTTAAAGTTAGAAGCAAAGCAGTGATGTCAGTTGCTAAACAGGATACGCATTTAATTTTTTTCAAATTGACGACAAATAAAATTTAATTGAGTAACTATTCCTGGTAGGACGTTATTTGTTGACTAAATGTTTTCATTTCTATCAGAGCAACAATAAAAAAAATTACAGAATTATGGCTAAGCAACCCGGGCTTAACGGCGTCTTTGTGGTGCCTTGTAAATTTTAATGTGCAAGTTTTCCACCTCAGGACAATAAAAGAGTTTGCATAAAGCTCACATAAAGCTACTTTAACCACAGTTAACTGTTGGTTCTGTTAGACTAGAGTAAACTTTAAATATTCATGAAACATTTTGGACTGAAACTGAAGCACAGCAACATCAGTGGAGCACAATAGCAAGTAGCGTTAGCAACAAACTAGTAGTCCCACTTTTCCTGCCAGAACAGCCCTGACCCTTCATGCACTGTGTATTCTGACACCCTGTCACTGGTTCACCACTGGTTCCTTCCCTGGACCACTTTTGATAGATACTGACCACTGCAGACCGGGAACACCCCACAAGAGCTGCAGTTTTGGAGATGCTCTGATCCAGTGGTCTAGCCATCACAATTTGGCCCTTCATCAAACTCTCTCAAATCCTTATGCTTGTCCATTTTTCCTGATTCTAACAAATCAACTTTGAGGACAAAATGTTCACTTGCTGCCTAATATATCCCACCCACTAACAGGTGCCATGATGAGATCAGAAATCAGTGCGATTCACGTCACTGGTCATAATGTTATGGCTGATTGGTCCTGATCCAATGTCGCCTGTGGACAGAGAAAACGCGGTCCGAACTGGGATGGAACACATGATGATTCTCACTGGTCTCTTATTATTCATTAGTGATGTGTCGTTCATTTTGAACGACTCCTTAATATGACTCAGGAACGACGAATCGTCTCAGAGAGCGATTCACAAAAACACACACACAGCATGAAAATGAGCAAGTGATGATTGTTTCTGTTGAGATGTTTTGTGTTTTGTTCAGAATGAGGCCTGTAACATTCTCCCTGTTTAGAGCACCTTCCTCCATATCCTCACACACCAGGCTTCCACAACAACAATTATTTAACCAAATCATTGTGCAAATGTTTCAATGTTGCCAAATTTCTAACCTTGCCCTGTTCGCATACAACGATGTTGGAACCAGTTAAACAGCAATGGTAAATGCTGTCAGCCTGCTTAAAGTGCGGCTTTTCTCACACTTCGGTCAGATTGGTAGATTTCAGAGCAATGGATGTAAGCCTGATGTGTTTAGTATGCACTCAGATCATCAAAACTCAGAAAAATGTTTACACTCAAGACACAGTAATGATACAGCTCAAAAGTATGGGATCATTTGGAAATTCCCTTGTTTTCCATGAACACACACATGAAATGAGGTTCAACAGAAAATACAGCAAATGACCAGGACATGTCATCATTGCCAAAGTTAGAAATAATGATTTGAAATGAAATGCAGCAATTACAGCCTGACAGACCTTTGGCTCTCTCACTGTCGGTTTTTCAAGGTAAGCAGATGAGACTGGCTTTAAAAATCATCTGATTAATTTGATGTTTTCAGAACGGATAAAATTCGGTTTTCTTTGGAAAAACTCCCTTCTGGTTGAGAACGAAAGTGTGTATCTCACCATGTCCTCTTCTCCGTCGACCATGGTGTAGGAGGGCAGCATTGCTCCCTCCATGGTGCTGCTCCTGAACACGCCCTTCAGCTTACTGCCGATGCGGCTGATCCCGAACGACTCGCCCCGTTTAGGTGGGTTCCTGCACACGCACACAAATTTCACAGCTGCATGAAAAGGCCAAGGGTGTAAATGGTCACACTATGAACACCACCGCAAACCATCCAACAACATGACCATGAGATGAAGAAGAAAAAAAAAAAAGGTTGTGCAATCCATGAGGCTTGTTTAAACTTAAGATCTCATAAGATCTCATAGCTGCACACATCAGATACTGTTCTAATGTTTATTGTGCTGATGTTTACAGATAGGTATATTCTAATTCACTCAGCCGTAGAAATCAGATCCAAACAGGCACAACACCACAACATACAGAATGCAAAGCGTGGAGGGCATCCAAAGAGAAGCATGCGCGCCAAATTAGGCAGATGATAATACGTCTCTGTCCTGTGTGCTGATCTCAGAACAGCTTTGGCTCGACAAATAACCGAGACAAAATGCTTACTGTGCTGATGACAGCAGCCCAGTGGCTGAAAATAAAAACCAGGCTGTTGGGAATCCATTTTAGGATAAAACTGGTCTCCAGATCAGCACTCCAGAGCCCCACATACACACACACACACACACACACACACAGAGCCTGACTCACTTCAGTGTGTTTGGGAAGGACTTTAAAATTCTGGGCCGCAGTGTTAGGATGGTTCTGATAGACGGAGCACCTGAAGTAGGTGAAGGTTTCACGCTGACGGACGCTGGCTTGCTGCCAATAATATTAACCCGTCGTGGAGAGGGGATGTCTGATCTACTTGTCAGTTGTAGCCGAGTACACACAGGCAGCATTGGATGATGGGAGAGACATCAGTCAGTCCTGTGACTTTGCACTTCCTGTACTTTTTCACTTTAACAGTAACCGTAAAATTGGTGCGTCCCACTGATATATCACTTGTAATAAAAACCTTTCATGCATTTCTGCCTGTCCAAGCCCACTATGACTACTACTACTAGTTTGTTCAAATGTTCATAGCATGTATAATTAGTGGTTTCTTGGAAAATTTAATACTAGTTACAAGAGCCTGTGTTTGTGAAACATCCGAGTAATCCCAGCAGATTATTGGCATTTTTGCTAGAGAAGTGCAACTTCAACGCTTTCCTTTTCAGTTTTGCAAATAAATAAATAAATGAATAAAATCCAAGACATAAGATCTAAATTGGGATGCCCTTTTCTCTCTTCTTAGAAACAATATGGCTTAACTGCTACAAAAATAGCACCAGTATGCAGCCAAAATTGTGTGGGAAAGAAAGAGGAAGAGTAACACCCACATTACAACACTCCAATTGTAGAAACAGAACACATACATCTCATAACAGAGTGAAACACTACAATGGGGTTTGGCTGAAACCCCGACGAATCTCTTACTCAGCCTTCAAATATTCAAACTGCTTCCACATTTTGTTGCATTCAACAGGAACTGTCGGAATATTGTTTGTGAATATAAAGCCCAAATGTGTGCATGTGGTTGCTATGAAACACTAAATTCTTTCCGAGCGAAAGATCAACGAGAAGTCAAACATTCGACCGAATGGAGTTGACCTGCGCGCAATCAAAGAGTAAAGCGCTCTTGATATGAATACACTTGTTCTTGTTACAGCACAGATCTCATTACAAAACAAACAGCATCATGAAGTGCAGACAAAGTTACGGAAAAGAAACAATCAGGGATTAATTAAAAAAATAATTATAGAAAAATTCTGAACAACATTAAATGAATGAAAAGTGGAACAGCATAAACATCCTCATAGCCACCTCCTGCAGTAGGAAGTCAGTGAGCAAGTAAGGACATTCGTCTGAGGCGTGGGTTGGGGGGGGTGGGGTGGGGGGAGACAAGGGACCAATTGAAAGAGTGAAAGAGATCCAAAGCTCAGATAGGAGAGCTGTTGAAAGGACAATCTCAAAAAACAAAACAAGACTTTATGGAAGCATGATGAGATGAGATGAGTCTACTGGTCTTATCAGAGACCAAAGTTTGTACAGGATGTTCAGAGGAAATGCTGCTAATCACCATGAGAAACCACCCACATGTGAAGCACGGTGGTGGTAGCATCGTGGTAGAGATGCTTTTTATCAGCAGGGCCTGGGACATCAGTCAGGGTTGAGGCCAAGAGGGGACAATCTTCCCCAGTAGTAGGGGTCCAAAGCCATAAATCAGTATGTCTTTAAATGAACAACTGTGCCATATGGATCCAGATGTCACAGACACACAGATATATTTACACAGCCATGGATTCACATTGTCACAGAGAGTCCCCCCAAATCCCTGTGGAACTTAGATTTAGGATGTCCCAGGCAGATGTAATATTTGGAACACGCAACAAAAATGAATGACTTTCACAGTCTGAGCACAAATTTGACAAAAAAAATAAAACAAAATAAAATAAAGTGCCAGATACAGTGCACAGGCGCTTGCGACTGCATTCAGGCTGGTGCAGCTTGCATGCAGTGGGATTAAGGGGATCACACATCACAACGGCCTTATAAGCATGCTAATAAACTTACCTTAGATCATCCAAACTCAAATTCCTGGAATAACAGGCATAATGTGGTTAGAGCAATAAAGTAGAAACAAATGCACTGCATTACAAGTGCAGTAACAGCTGCAGTGTGTTTTGCACTCCGTGTCACTGAGGATTTTTCATAATAAAAGAGGGTCATGTAAATAATTTATTAGTGTTGGTACAATTTGCAGAACACACACACACACCTGTTTAGTTTAGCGTTTCTTGGAGGAGATTCAACACCGCACAGCAGGTATCTGAAATACTGCAAACAAAGAACAGAGAAAGATGCACAATTAACATGGAAATGGACCATGGAAATGATCACTTCTGGACGTTCATGCAATCTTCTCGTATCACTGTGTCCATCACAAAAACTGTCGGAAAAATATCGTCAGGAAAGGCGTCACCATTTGCTCTTGCTCTTTTTTTGCTGTCCTGATGCCAAAAAAAAAACCAAAACAGCTACAATCAATCAATATATATATATATGTATGTATACATATACATACATATATATATATATACATATACACAGAGAGAGAGAGAGAGAGAGAGAGAGAGAGAGAGAGGGTAGGAGACAGATGAGGCTTTTATATAGGCTAGTGTGTTGGACATTAAGAACTTATAGTGTGATCTTGATGGACCTCTGTAGTGTGTAGGTGTCACTTGCGAGTGGTAAAAAGAAATTAAATTTTTTTAAATGCTTCAGAAATTAGGGCATACAAAAAGTGCTATAGAAAAAAATAACACGTATACTAAAAACTAAATCTTAAAAGGCATTGTGCAAAATACTGTTCAAATTCTGTCATAAAGATTAATCAGTGAAGAAGCAGAACACTCTGTATTGATTACCTCATCGCTGTGGCAAAACATTGGGGTGAAGACGTTCTCCAGCAAGGACAGGACGTGCTCATAGGCCTCGAAGAGACATGGCATCTTTTGCAGCTTCACCACGTCTTGGTACGGGCCCTCTGCAACTACAGAGAGAGAAAAAAGAAGAAAGTGTAATAGTGAAGAAGGAGAAAACGAAAAAGCAGTCAACTGAGTGAGTGAGTGAGTGGGTGAGTGAGAGAGTGAGTGTGAGAGAGAGAGAGAGAGAGAGAGAGAGAGTGAGTGGGTGAGAGTGATTGAATGGGTGAGAGAGAGTGGGTGAGTGAGAGAGTCTGAGTGGGTGTGAGAGAGAGAGTGAGTGAGTGGATGAGAGAGAGAGTGGGGGGGAGAGAGAGAGAGGGTGGGTGAGAGAGTGAGTGAGAAAGAGAGAGTGAGATTGAGTGAGTGGGTGAGAGAGTGAGTGAGTGAGTGAGATTGAGTGAGAGTGGGTGAGAGTGGGTGAGAGTGGGTGAGAGAGTGAGTGAGTGAGTGAATGGGTGAGAGAGTGAGTGGGTGGGTGAGTGAGAAAGAGAGAGAGAGAGTGGGTGAGAGAGGGTGAGTGGGTGGGTGAGAAAGTGAGTGCGAGAGAGAGAGAGAGTGACTGGGTGAGTGAGAGAGTCTGAGTGAGAGTGAGTGAGTGAGAGAGTGGGTGTGTGAGAGAGAGAGAGAGAGAGAGAGAGAGAGAGAGAGTGAGTGGGTGAGAGAGAGTGGGTGAATGAGTGAGTGAGAGAGTGGGTGTGAGAGAGAGAGAGGGGGGGGGGTGAGAGAATGACAGAGTGACCAAGGGGGTGAGTGAGTGAGTGGATGAGTGAGTGGATGAGTGAGTGAGAGAGAGAGGGTGAGTGAAAGAGCGAGTGAGTGAGTGAGTGGATGAGTGGGTGAGAGAGAGAGGGTGAGTGAAAGAGCGAGTGAGTGAGTGAGTGGATCAGTGGGTGAGAGAGAGAGGGTGAGTGAAAGAGCGAGTGAGTGAGTGAGTGGATGAGTGGGTGAGAGAGAGAGGGTGAGTGAAAGAGCGAGTGAGTGAGTGGGTGAGTGGCTGAGAGAGAGAGAGAGAGAGAGAGAGAGAGAGAGAGAGACTGAGTGGGTGAAAGAGAGAGTGGGTGAGTGAGTGAGTGAGTGAGTGGGTGAGAAAGTGAGTGAGACAGTGAGTGAGTGAATGAGTGGATAAGTGAGTGAGTGGCTGAGAGAGAGAGAGAGAGAGACTGAGTGGGTGAAAGAGAGAGTGGGTGAGTGAGTGAGACAGTGAGTGAGTGAATGAGACAGTGAGTGAGTGGATAAGTGAGTGAGTGGCTGAGAGAGAGAGAGAGAGAGAGTGAGTGACAGAGAGAGAGAGAGAGAGAGAAAGAGTGGGTGAGAGAGTGAGTGAGTGGCTGAGAGAGAGAGAGAGAGAGAGAGAGAGAGAGAGGGTGGGAGAGAGAGAGAGACAGAGCTCCACTTCCTCACATCCTGTCCAAACTAACAGGAAATTTGAAAACAATTCTTTCCTAAATTTGAGCTGATTTGTCCGGACTTCATCAAACTGGAGAACGACACAAAACTCCAGTATTTACTGGGAGAAAAAAGAGACTGTATTTCCCTGGCAGCTCGGTACATCCACATCCGCCACAAAAAGAGGGAGGAGTCCAGCAATCAGTGATGCGCTCATGACTCGCGCTCATGACTCACGCACGCGCCCACGCACATACATATTTGCACACGCGCACACACACACATACACATTTGCGCACACGCACACACACATTTGTTTGTCGATTGTTTGTAATCTTTACCCCTTTTAAATGCTTTGGCAATACATGTACAGTCTGTCATGCCAATAAAGCTCATTTGAATTTGAATTTGAGTGAGTGGGTGAGTGAGGGAGAGAGTGAGAGAGAGAGAGAGACTGAGTGGGTGAAAGAGAGAGTGGGTGGGTGGGTGAGTGAGTGAGTGGGTGGGTGAGAGTGAGTGGGTGAGAAAGTGAGTGAGTGAGTGACAGAGAGAAAGAGTGGGTGAGAGAGTGAGTGGATGACAGAGAGAGAGAGAGATTGAGTGAGAGTGTGGGAGGGGGAGAGAGAGAGAGAGAGAGAGAGAGAGAGTGTGAGTGAGTGGGTGAGAGAGTGACTGGGTGAGAAAGTGAGTGAGTGAGTGACAGAGAGAAAGAGTGGGTGAGAGAGTGAGTGGATGACAGAGAGAGAGAGATTGAGTGAGAGTGTGGGAGGGGGAGGGAGAGAGAGAGAGAGAGAGAGTGAGTGAGTGGGTGAGAGAGTGAGTGAGTGAGTGAGAGAGTGAGTGGGTGAGAAAGTGAGTGAGTGAGTGACAGAGAGAAAGAGTGGGTGAGAGAGTGAGTGGATGACAGAGAGAGAGAGAGATTGAGTGAGAGTGTGGGAGGGGGAGAGAGAGAGAGAGAGAGAGAGAGTGAGTGGGTGAGAGAGTGAGTGAGTGAGTGAGAGTGAGTGGGTGAGAAAGTGAGTGAGTGAGTGAGTGACAGAGAGAAAGAGTGGGTGAGAGAGTGAGTGGATGACAGAGAGAGAGAGATTGAGTGAGAGTGTGGGAGGGGGAGGGAGAGAGAGAGAGAGAGAGAGAGAGTGAGTGGGTGAGAGAGTGACTGAGTGAGTGAGAGAGTGAGTGGGTGAGTGACAGAGAGAAAGAGTGGGTGAGAGAGTGAGTGGATGACAGAGAGAGAGAGAGATTGAGTGAGAGTGTGGGAGGGGGAGAGAGAGAGAGAGTGAGTGAGTGGGTGAGAGAGTGAGTGAGTGGGTGAGAGAGTGAGTGAGTGAGTGAGAGAGTGAGTGGGTGAGAAAGTGAGTGAGTGAGTGACAGAGAGAAAGAGTGGGTGAGAGAGTGAGTGGATGACAGAGAGAGAGAGAGAGATTGAGTGAGAGTGTGGGAGGGGGAGAGAGAGAGAGAGTGAGTGGGTGAGAGTGAGTGGGTGAGAAAGTGAGTGAGTGACAGAGAGAGTGAGTGGGTGAGAGAGTGAGTGAGTGAGTGACTGAGTGGGTGAGTGAGTGAGTGGGTGAGTGGGTGAGTGCATGAGTGGGTGAGAGAGAGAGAGAGAGATAGAGTGTGACTGAGTGGGTGAGAGTGAGTGAGTGGGTGGGTGAGAGAGAGTGACTGAGTGGGGGAGAGAGAGAGAGACTGGGTGAGAGAGTGAGTGAGTGGATGAGTGAGAGAGACAGAGAGAGAGAGTGAGTGAGTGTGAGTGAGAGAGACACAGAGAGAGAGAGAGAGAGGGTGAGAGTGAGTGAGTGGGAGAGAGAGAGAGACTGAGTGGGTGAAAGAGAAGAGAGAGTGGGTGAGTGAGTGAGTGAGTGGGTGAGAAAGTGAGTGAGACAGTGAGTGAATGAGACAGTGAGTGAGTGGATGAGACAGTGAGTGAGTGAGTGAGTGAGTGACAGAGAGAGAGAGAGAGAGAGAGAGAGAGAGAAAGAGTGGCTGAGAGAGTGAGTGAGTGGCTGAGAGAGAGAGAGAGAGAGAGAAAGAGTGGCTGAGAGAGTGAGTGAGTGACAGAGAGAGAGAGAGAGAGAGAGAGAAAGAGTGGCTGAGAGAGTGAGTGAGTGACAGAGAGAGAGAGAGAGAGAGAGAGAGAGTGGCTGAGAGAGTGAGTGAGTGACAGAGAGAGAGAGAGAGAGAGAGAGAGAGAGAGAAAGAGTGGCTGAGAGAGTGAGTGAGTGACAGAGAGAGAGAGAGAGAGAGAGAGAGAGAAAGAGTGGCTGAGAGAGTGAGTGAGTGGCTGAGAGAGAGAGAGAGAGAGAGAGAGAGAGAGAGTGTGGGTGAGTGAGTGGGAGACTTTTTTTTTACTTATTTACACAAGTCACATATAAGTCACAGTGACTTAATAAATAAATAAGTAAATAAATAAATAAATAAATACGTATTAAAATATCAATAAATTATTTTAAATATGAGTGATTAGTTTAGTTCTGCTGCAAAGTTAAGTTTCCTTTCTGCAACAGAACACAACACATTATCACAACACCACACACATTTAAACATATCCAAGTCATTCATACTTTTATAAAAATTAAAATCAATTGAAATTCTAGATTTCATCAGCCTTTTCAGAATTTTTATGGCGTCACAGTCAGTGCTTTGTGCAATTTGGTTTTTCCAGCTCAGGTATTTTGCCATTTTGGCCTGACCAAATATAAAATTGATCAGTTGGCACCTGAACCGGTGTTTTCTGACGTACTTAAAACCAAAAATAAAACACTGAAAAGTAAAAACAACATTAAAAGACCTTAAAATGCTCTGTAAAAACACAAACAGTGGAAGTAATCTGGAGCAGTGAATAAAAGCATGAAAAACTGTTTCTCTCTGTGAACAAAAAGGACAATCATGTGCAATATCAGGATTTAAAACAAAAAATAAAAGAGTTCACAGAGATAATACAGTGTAAAATCCTCCATTGGAGGTCGGCAGCTTTTTTAGTTAACGGTGGTTTATACAGTGCGTCCACTCTGGTTTAAAATCATCAGTAAAACCATGTACACTTCTCCATGGGGTGTCCACCCTCCCACTCAGCTTTTTCTTGTTTAAAACCTTTACACACGCTCTGTAGAGCAGCTTCCCCGACACTGACCCAAAGTCCATCTCCCCTTCACCCCGGCACTCCAGGAGGGGGCCTGCACACCCGTCGAGGTCAGGAGTGATGTTCAGCTGGGGAAAGGGTTCGTCCTCTGTAGGACCAGTCTCTGTGTGTGAATAGTCCATTAGCTGAACACGCTCCTCTGATGTCAATGCAGATTTCCAGTGGTGTAGGAGCTGATTGACAACACGCAGGGACCGCAGTCCCATACGTGCTGCCAGGTCCTCTGCCCTCGACAAGTCCGACCCCGCGATGTTCACAAGCTCCCGGAGCATTATAATCCCTGAGGAGATGAGAGTTCTGGACAGTGCAGGGACGGTCACACTGGAGATGTCCAGTCTCCCGCCGTACACCAGAGGTTCCTCCAGCAGCCAGTGTAGCGTTCTACAGCCCTTGTTTTGTTTCTTAAAGCAGTTCCAAATTTTAAAAAATCCACGGTAAAAGGCTGGTAGTCCAGAAATGTCCAGCATTTTTGTGTCCATTAAAAACAACGCTCTGTCCAGCCCCAGTCCTTGAACTGTGCGTAGTAGTCCACTGGCTGCTGCTCTCCATACTAAGACTCCGGGTCCAGTGAGGAGTCTCTGGATGAACTGGAGGCGGAAGGCTGCAGCTCTGCTGGACAGCTGGACCAGCCCCTGTCCTCCTTCCTCCTTCGGCAGATGAAGCACACTCTGTGGAATCCAGTGTAGACCATCCCAGAAGAAGTCCACCAGCAGGGCCTGGATGTTTGCCAGCAGGTTCGGCGGCGGATCCACGCATGCCAGCTTGTGCCAGAGGGACGACGCAGCCAGGTTGTTGATGACCAGCGTTCTCCCCCTGTAGGACATCTTTGGAACCAGCCGCTTCCACTTGCTCAGTCTGCCCTTCACGTGCTCTACAGAACCTTCCCAGTTTTTACTTAAAAACTCATTGTTCCCCAGGTGGACACCCAAGTATTTAAAACCACCTCTTTTCCACGCTAAGCCTCCTGGTAGTGACGGTTGCCCACCTTCCCACTCCCCAACTAAAATGGCTTCACTTTTAGACCAGTTAACCTTGGCGGAGAATAAAATTTGAAAGTCATTTAAAACATTGACATCATTTTGTGTGTTTATCATCACTACCAGATCATCTGCATAAGCTGATAAACATATTGAGGCATTAGCATGTGGCATATTAAAACCAGAGAGATTACTTCTTAACTTATTTAAAAGAGGTTCAATAGCTAGAGAGTACAACATTCCAGAGAGGGAACAGCCCTGCCTGATCCCTCTGTACACTCTAAAAGGAGCACATAAACCACCGTTAACCTTCAGTACACTCTCAATGTTACTGTACAACACCCTGATCATGGCTATAAAGCCTGGGTTGAACCCGAAGGCTTCCAGCACCTTCCACAAATATTCATGTTCAACCCGGTCAAAAGCCTTTTCCTGATCTAGAGAAATCAGACCAGTTTTTAAGCCCAATAGCCTGGAGACGTCCAAAATGTCACGAATTAGATACACATTATCGAATATGGACCTATCAGGCACACAGTACGTCTGGTCCTGGTGAATGAGCTGCTCCATTACCTTAGTCAGTCTCGAGGCTAATGCTTTTGAGAGCAGCTTGCAGTCAGTGCACAGTAGTGAGACCGGGCGCCAGTTTTTCAGGTGGGTCAGGTCTCCCTTCTTCGGTAGCAGGGTCAGGACGGCCCTCCTGCAGCTCAACGGGAGTTCACCTCTCCGTACGCTGTCCCGTAGCACGTCCTGCCCTATGACGGCCCACAATGCCTTGTAGAACTCGACAGGGAGACCGTCTATACCTGACGCCCGTCCCTTCTCCATCCCCTGGAGAGCCTCATGAACCTCCTCCAGCGTCAGCTCCCTGTCTAGCTCTCTCGCCGCTTGCTCAGAGAGCTTTGGCAGGTCCATGAGGAAGCTGTCCTCCACCGCTTGTGCCCCTGACCACTCACTGCTGTACAGCTTCGAGTAGAAGCTTACTGTCTGCTGGTGAATTTCAGTGGGCTCAGATACGAGATCCCCTGATTCTGTTTGTACAGCATGTATAAATCTTTTCTGTCCATTCTTCTGCTCTAAACTGAAAAAGAACTTTGAAGGAGCATCCATCTCAGCAGCGCTTTTAAAGCGTGAGCGGACCAGCGCCCCCTGTGCTGTAATGTCTAACAGGTCATTCATTTTGGATTTTTTACGTTTGAGGGCTTCAATATGCCCTCGATTTCCAGTGGCCTCCAAACGCTCGAGCTCCACTATTTCTATCTCCAGAGCTTTCAGAGATCTAACAATGTCTCTTGTGACATTGAGAGTGTACTGTTGACAGAATTCTTTGACTTGTGCTTTTGTCACATCCCACCACAGCTGAAGTGAACTAAAAGCTGCCTTCTCATGTTTAAAACAATTCCATAAAAAAATAAAAGACTCCCTAAAATTAGCATCTTCTAAAAGAGCAGTGTTAAAATGCCAGTAGGCACTCCTAGGTTTAACCTTCTCTTTAGTAATAGTACACTGTACCATACTGTGGTCAGAGATACCTACTGGAACAATAAAACACTTTGTAAAAAACGTCAGCTGATGCTTAAAACCATAAAAACGATCTAATCTCGCCAGGGAGAGTGTGTTATCTATGGCATGGGCCCACGTGTACTGTCTCTTGTTCTTATGAAAAGTTCTCCATATGTCGCTCAACTCGTGGGCCTCCACCATCTCCCACAGACGCTTACGGGAAGCCATGTGAGGTTCTGTGTGGTTCCGGTCTAAAATATCTGTAGTACAGTTAAAATCACCACCCAGAATTAAAATTTCTGCAGTGTTGCAGTCAGCAATGACATTGTTCAGAGTATCTAAAAACATCATCCTCTCCACTGCACTGGTGGGAGTGTACACACAAATAAAAACAAAAACCTCATTCTCATAAGTTTTCACTTTTAAAAGCCTCCCATTTAAAAATTCTTCAACTGAATAAGAACAAGGAATAAAACTGCGAGCAAAGAGCAAGGCAACACCACCACTGAGCGTTGTGTTATGGCTTAAAATCACCAACCCATCCCACTCCTTCACCCAATCAGCAGCATTGCTGGTATCGCTGTGGGTTTCTTGCAGCATGGCAACGTCAATGTGCTTCTGCTTTAAAACTTCATACAGTTTAGCTCTCTTGATTTGCTCTCTTGCCCCATTAATATTTAAACTCGCAATATTAACTCCTTTCATAAAAATAAATAAAATAAATAAAATTAAACAGAGGGTAAAAAACACTCTACCATAAAAAAACACCACACTAGTCATCATCAGAGTTTTCCTTATTCACTCTTGTGATCAGTTTCTTCAGACGGAAAATTTCAACATCAATGAATGCACCTTCTCTTCTGAAGAACTTAACGTCATGAATAAACTGCTTATGGTCTGGGAAAAACTCTTCCAATGCTACATTTTTCTGCCATTTGGTGTTCCTTAAAAACTAATATCATCAGCGCTGTACACAACATTAACCTGTTCCTCCTGAGAATCGAACATTAAAACAGAGTCTGACATGCAGTCATCACTGTCTGATTCTCGTTCCCCCATCTTTGTGTCCTTTTTTGCCTGCTTTTTTCCCCGTCCCTTACTTTGCTTTTTCCTTTTATTCGGCACTTTAAAGACGGGCTCATCCACCATATCCACGTCTCCCCCGTCCCCCTGCACTGGTGTAGTGTCCGGTGTTTCCGGGCGTTCACTCTGCACCTCCGTGCCTGCCTCTGCTAGCGCAGGCAGCTCCAGCACTGCTCCAGAACCCACTGAGCTCTTCTCAGTGGAGCACGGCTTCTCCCGGTCCGGCTGGGCTGAGCTGAGCATGGCTCTTCCGCGGCCGGTTCGGCCGTGCATGGCTTTTCCGGGGCTGTTGCAGCTCCAGTGGGCTTCTGGGTTGCAGGCTGGGCTTGGGGCTCACTCTCTTTCGGGTCTGGTGCAGCAGCAGCTCCAGGGCCCTCGGCAGCCGGCCGAACTGTAGCCGCAGGGGGAACGACCCCAGCCGACTGAGCTGCGTCCTGCCCCGGTCGCTCAGAAACACCGGGGTCACTCTGCCTCTCAGGGCAGGCCCGAGCAAGATGACCAGTTTTTCCACATTTAAAACACTTAATATCTGTATCAGAAGAAACAAACAGATTGTAGTCAAAGCCTTCAACTCTGAATTTAAAAACGGCATTCAGCTCTTCCACACCTTCTTTAAAAACCATGAAGACCATTCTTCTAAAAGAAACCAAGTGTTTAACCAGTGGGGACTTACAGCCAAGAGGGATTCTCTTAATGGGGGAGACAATTCGCCCGTACCGAGACAGTTCTTTACAGATAGCTTCATCTGAAATAAAAGGAGGGACGTTGGACAACAAGACTTTCTTAGCTGGGGAACTGAGGGGAGAAACCAGTATTTGCTCATTATTAACAATGATGCCTTTCTGAATCAGATTTCTTACTTTCTCAACATTATTCAGAAACACCACAATGGCACTGTTCATTCTGGAGGCAGAGACAATGTTCTCATGCCCCACCACACTACCGACTGCTAAACAACATTCTTCAACACTCACCGGACACACAACACGGACACCGTGCCGGCGAGTCAAACTCTCACACAACCTCGCGGTCGGATCCGCCATAACCACGCTTCACCGACACGCTACTCACACACACGCGCACACACACACGCGCACACTCACACACACAGTTATTGTCCGCACACACTCGCTCACACTCACACAATAAGTATATTAATATTCCGAGATTTTAAACGGAAAAGAATTGCACTTTAGTGCCGAAAAAATTGGCAAAACGCCAACCGCTCTCACGCGCTCCACACTCGCCTCTCCGCCGCGCATGCGCAGAGAGAGAGAGAGAGAGAAAGAGTGGGTGAGAGAGTGAGTGAGTGGCTGAGAGAGAGAGAGAGAGAGAGAGTGGGTGAGTGAGTGAGTGGGAGAGAGAGACAGAGCTCCACTTCCTCACATCCTGTCCAAACTAACAGGAAATTCGAAAACAATTCTTTCCTAAATTTGAGCTGATTTGTCTCCAGTTCATCAAACTGGAGAACGACACAAAACTCCAGTATTTACTGGGAGAAAAAAGAGACTGTATTTCCCTGGCAGCTCGGTACATCCACATCCGCCACAAAAAGAGGGGGGAGTCCACCAATCAGTGATGCGCTCATGACTCACGCACGCGCCCACGCACATACATATTTGCACACGCACACACACCTCACTCATACCTGTAGATTTTATGCTTTCATTTTGCTATTTATTTATTTGTTATTTTATTCATTTGTTTGTCGATTGTTTGTAATCTTTACCCCTTTTAAATGCTTTGGCAATACATGTACAATCTGTCATGCCAATAAAGCTCATTTGAATTTGAATTTGAGTGAATGAATGAGTGAGTGAGAGAGAGAGAGAGAGAGAGAGAGAGAGAGAGAGACTGAGTGGGTGAAAGAGAGAGCGGGTGAGTGAGAGTGAGAGAGAGAGAGACTGAGTGGGTGAGAGAGTGAGTGAGTGGCTGAGTGAGTGGATGACAGACAGAGAGAGAGAGAGAGAGAGAGAGAGAGAGAGAGTGGGTGGGTGGGTGGTTGAGAGAGTGAGTGGGTGGGTGGGTAAATGATTGAGTGCGTGAGTGAGTGAGAGTGTGAGTGAGAGAGTGAGTAACAGAGTGAGTGAAAGAGTGGATGAGAGATAGAGAGAGACAGAGACAGTGAGATTGAGTGAGAGAGTGGAAGAGAGAGTGAGTGGGTGAGTGAGTGGGTGGGTGAGTGAGTGGGTGGGTGGGTGGATGAGTGAGTGAGAGAGAGAGTGAGTGGATGAGTGAGAGAGTGAGTGACAGTGAGAGTGAGTGACAGTGAGAGAGTGGATGAGAGAGTGAGTGACTGAGTGAGTGAGAAAGAGTGTGAGAGAGTGGGTGGGTGAGAGAGTGGGTGGGTGAGTGGCTGAGAGAGAGAGAGAGAGAGAGAGAGACAGTGGGTGAGTGTGAGAGAGAGAGAGAGAGAGAGAGAGAGATTGAGTGAGTGAGTGGATGAGTGAGAGAGAGTGAATGAGAAAGAGACTGACTGAGTGGGTGAGTGAGTGAGTGAGTGAGTGGGTGGGTGAGAAAGTGAGAGAGAGAGAGAGAGAGAGAGAGAGGGTGAGTGGGTAAATGATTGAGTGCATGAGTGAGTGAGTGAGTGAGAGAGTGGGTGAGAGTGAGTGAGTGGATGAGTGAGTGTGAGAGAGAGAGATTGAATGAGAGTGGGAGAGAGAGAGAGTGTGACTGAGTGGGTGAGTGAGTGAGTGAGTGACAGAGAGAGAGAGTGAGTGGGTGAGAGAGTGAGTGAGTGAGTGGATGACAGAGAGAGAGTGAGTGAGAGTGAGTGAGTGGCTGAGAGAGATTGATAGAGAGAGAGAGAGAGAGAGAGAGAGAGGGGGTGACTGAGTGGGTGAGTGACAGAGAGAGAGAGAGAGAGAGAGAGAGAGAGAGAGAGTGAGTGGGTGAGAGTGAGTGAGTGAGTGGATGACAGAGAGAGAGTGAGTGAGAGAGAGAGTGGGTGAGAGTGAGTGAGAGAATGGGCGAGAGAGTGGGTGAGTGAGTGGCTGAGAGAGATTGATAGAGAGAGAGAGGGTGAGAGAGAGAGTGGGTGAAACAGTGACAGAGTGAGTGAGTGGATGAGTAAGAGAGAGTGTGAATGAGACAGTGAGTGAGTGGATGAGAGAGTGAGTGAATGACAGAGAGAGAGAGAGAGAGAGAGAGAGAGAGAGAGAGTGGGTGAGTGAGTGAGCGAGCGGGCGAGTGAGAGAGAGAGAGTGAGTGAGTGGGTGAGAGAGAGAGTGAGTGAGTGAGTGGGTGAGTGAGTGAATGAGTGAGAGAGAAAGTGAGTGAGAGAGAGAGTGGTGAGAGAGAGAGAGAGAGAGAAAGAACGAAAGAGAGAGTGAGTGGGTGAGAGTGAGTGGATGAGTGAGAGAGAGAGTGAGTGAGAGAGAGAGTGGGTGAGAGTGAGTGGATGAGAGAGAGTGAGTGGATGAGTGAGAGAGAGTGGATGAGTGAGAGAGAGTGGATGAGTGAGAGAGAGTGGATGAGTGAGAGAGAGTGGGTGAGAGTGAGTGAGAGAATGGGCGAGAGAGTGGGTGAGTGAGTGGATGACAGAGAGTGAGTGAGAGTGAGTGAGTGGCTGAGAGAGATTGATAGAGAGAGAGAGAGAGAGAGAGAGAGGGTGACTGAGTGGGTGAGTGACAGAGAGAGAGAGAGAGAGAGAGAGAGAGTGAGTGGGTGAGAGTGAGTGAGTGAGTGGATGACAGAGAGAGTGAGTGAGAGAGAGAGTGGGTGAGAGTGAGTGAGAGAATGGGCGAGAGAGTGGGTGAGTGAGTGGCTGAGAGAGATTGATAGAGAGAGAGAGAGAGGGTGAGAGAGAGAGTGGGTGAAACAGTGACAGAGTGAGAGAGTGAGTGAGTGGATGAGTAAGAGAGAGTGTGAATGAGACAGTGAGTGAATGACAGAGAGAGAGAGAGAGAGAGAGAGAGAGAGAGAGAGAGAGTGAGTGGGAGAGAGAGAGAGTGGGTGAGTGAGTGAGCGAGCGGGCGAGTGAGAGAGAGAGAGTGAGTGAGTGAGTGGGTGAGTGAGTGAATGAGTGAGAGAGAAAGTGAGTGAGAGAGAGAGTGGTGAGAGAGAGAGAGAGAAAGAACGAAAGAGAGAGTGAGTGGGTGAGAGTGAGTGGATGAGTGAGAGAGAGTGGATGAGTGAGAGAGAGTGGGTAAGTGGGTAAGTGAGTGGCTGAGAGAGAGAGTGTGGGTGAGAGAGAGAGAGAGAGAGTGTGGGTGAGAGAGAGAGAGAGAGAGAGGGTGAGAGAGAGAGGGTGAAACAGTGAGAGTGAGAGTGTGAGTGAGTGGATGAGTGAGAGAGAGTGTGAATGAGACAGTGAGTGAGTGGATGAGAGAGTGAGAGAGAGAGAGAGAGAGAGAGAGAGTGGGTGTGAGAGAGAGAGAGGGTGAAACAGTGACAGAGTGAGAGAATGAGTGAGTGGATGAGTAAGAGAGAGTGT
>NC_080715.1:36669354-36686854 GCF_019097595.1 Hemibagrus wyckioides | reverse complement strand
AGTTGGCCACCCTGACCTGCCCATAAAGCCTCGCTTTTGTCCCAGTTCACTTTGGCTGAAGAAGCATTCTGGTACACCTGGAGTGCTGCACTTAGGGTTTTGATGTCTTGATCATGGGTAATAAAAACTGTGACATCGTCTGCATATGCAGAAATTGACAAACTTGGGCCCTGATGCCCACCATGCACATGGAACCCTGATAGTCTCTGTCTAAGATAAAACAGTAGTGGTTCTATTGCCAAAGCATATAACTGACCAGACAATGGACAACCTTCCCTAATCCCCCTTGAGACTGATACTGGTCTCCTTAATCCACCTCCTACCTTGACCATGCATGATGCCTCAGTATACAGTAGCTTTACCCAATTCAGAAATGTGTCTCCAAAACCAAAAGCCTTCATAATTTCAAACAGATACGTGTGATCAACTCTATCAAATGCCTTTTCCTGATCTAAAGAAAGTAAACCCACAGTCCTACCAGAGGTCTTACAAATGTCTAGCACATCACACACCAGAAACAAATTGTCAAAGATTGATCTGTCTGGAATGCAGTAGGTTTGGTCTTTATCCACTATTGAATGGAGATGGTGCTTCAACCTGTTGGCTAAACATTTAGATAGGATCTTGTAGTCGGTGGTCAAAAGTGCCACTGGTCTCCAATTTTTTAATAGGGACAGATATCCCTTTTTAGGTAGTAAAGACAGAACTGCACGTTGGCATGAGACTGGTAAGAAACCTTCCCTACTGTATTCATGTAATACTTCAAAGAAGTCCCCCCTAATACAGTTCCAAAAATGTTTAAAAAAATCTGAGGGTAAACCATCAATCCCCGGTGACTGGCCTGAGCAGAGCTGATTCACAGCAATGGTGAGTTCCTCCATTTGACTTTTGATTCAGAGTCTATCTGAGGAAGTCCGAATATAAGCTGTTCAGTGCAGTTTAAGTCACAGTCCTCAGCAGTGTAAAGGCCAGAGTAAAAATCCACAGCAAGCTGACGCATTTCTGTAATATCAGTGGTCACTCTGCCATCAGGAAGACAGAGACAGACCATCTGTCTGTGCTGTGCAGTTGAGCGTTCAAGGTTAAAGAAGAAGGCACTCTGTGCGTATCTTCAAGAGCTGTAAAGCGAGATCTTACAAGTGCTCCCTTCACTCTTTCATCCAGATATGAGCCAGGATCAAGTAGACCAGGATCAAGTAAACCAGCATTTTCAATGTTCATTATTTCACTTTCAAGAGCCTTGATTGCTTGCTTCACCTTGGTACTTGAGTTGGCAGTGTGCTGTTGACATAGCAGACTGAGACCTTCCCAACATCCCACCACTGTCTCAGGTTCTCAAAATCATTCTTTTTGGTTTTCCAGTGTTCCCAGAAGCACTGAAATTGCTCACAGAAATCAGCATCATGTAATAACTGTGTTAAAATGCCAAAAAGAGGATCTGCTAGTGAACTGTGATACAATTATCGTAACAGAGGCTAACTGGTCATCAGAGAAACCTACTGGAGAAGTGGGGCAGTCAATAACTCTACTGCTGAACTGTTTTGATATATAGATCCTATCTAACCGTGCTGCACTGATTCTATCATCTGAAACTTTGATCCATGTGTACTGCTTGACTGTGGGGTTTTTTTCTCTCCATATGTCCAGGAGGTTAAATTCTTTTAACAACTTTGAAAGACAGACAGAAGATTGTGTGTGTGGCTCCTCAGTGTTGCGATCTAGTGTAAAGTCTACTCTATTATTAAAGAAAATAATCCTCTCAAGCCCTGCATTTGGTGCATAGACATTAGTAAAGTGAAAAACAACACCTCTAATTTCAGCTTTGGTTATTATCAAGCGGCCTTTGACTACTTCTTCAACCTTCAAAATTTTAGCATTTTTAGGAAATAAAGTACCACTCCTGCACTGAGATTAGTGCCATGACTGAGTGTATACTGTCCCTCCCACCACATAGTCCACTCAACTTCATTATTTACATCACTGTGTGTTTCCTGAAGAAAAATCACATCCAGTTTCTTTTGTTGTATAATCTCACCCACTACAGCTCTTTTATGTCTGTCCCTTCCACCACTGATATTAAGGGAGCCTATCCTTAGCGACTCCATGTTAAAATAAGAAAGGAAAAACAGAAAACAGAGCAGAGAGTGGGAAAAAGACACTGTGTAATGCATGACTGGTTTTACAAGACTAAGACAAGAGTGAGATGGTAATTTTTACAGACGGGGTAGACAATGGTGAAATCTGTACATATTTACCTTTTACAACTAAACCATTCACTGCCAACTCGCTGACTAAGCGTTGTTCTTTTAAAAACACAACAACCGCTTTGTTCATGTGGGAGGCGGAAATAATGTTCTCAAAACCAACTTTCTCGCCAAGCGGTATAAGGACATCCTCCACCATGACACTCTCTTCAGGTACACACCTGAAGCCATGGCAGAGAGATCATTACGAGATTACGAGACGCCATCTCCGCTATAGAAAGCAACAATCGAGTCAGCACAGAACCCTGACCCAGTCACACACAATTAGAGGGAAAAAGGGGGGAAAAGAAAAAAAAACAGTTGTGAACTGGTATCCTGCTCTCACCAACAGCCTCTCACCCTGCACTGCACTCACCCAACTCCCAGCATGCAACAGAGAGAGAGAGTGAGTGAGAGTGAGTGGGTGAGAGAGAGAGAGAGAGAGAGAGAGAGAGAGAGAGAGAGAGTGAATGAGTGAGTGAGAGTGGGTGAGAGAGTGAGAGTGGATGAGAGAGTGAGAGTGGATGAGAGAGAGAACGTGGGTGAGCGAGTGGGTGAGAGAGAGAGAGAGAGAGAGAGAGGGTGAGAGAGTGGGTGAGAGAGAGAGAGACAGAGAGAATCAATGTGGGTGAGCGAGTGGGTGAGAGAGAGTGAGTGAGAGAGAGAGCTGGAGAGAGAGGGTGAGAGAGAGAGTGAGTGAGTGAGTGAGTGAGTGAGTGAGAGTGGGTGAGTGAGAGTGGATGAGAGAGTGGGTGAGAGAGAATGTGGGTGAGCGAGTGGGTGAGAGAGAGAGAGAGGATGAGAGAGTGGGTGAGAGAGAGAGACAGAGAGAGAATCAATGTGGGTGAGCGAGTGGGTGAGAGAAAGAGAGTGAGTGAGAGAGAGAGAGGGTGAGAGAGAGAGAGAGAGAGAGCGAGTGAGTGAGAGTGAGAGAGAGAGAGACAGAGAGAGAATCAATGTGGGTGAGCGAGTGGGTGAGAGAAAGAGAGTGAGTGAGAGAGAGAGAGAGAGAGAGAGAGAGGGTGAGAGAGAGAGAGAGAGAGAGAGTGAGTGAGAGTGAGAGAGATAGAGAGAGAGAGAGTGAGTGAGTAAGACAAATGGCCATCAAAGCAACACAGACTTTCCCAAAATCAAAAATCATTATCTCCACAATCCTACCCAGATCAGACTTTCATCCTAACACCATACGAAGAGTGAACACAGACATATCACGTGGATGTGCTGGAATACCAAACATTCACCTGGCACATCATCCCACACTGAATATTCACCACCTCCATGACCACGTCCATCTCCGTAAAGACAGTGTTCATGTGTTTGCTAAAACCCTTCAAGACATTGCCCTGGGCCGGCTCCATGTCAGCCCCCCAAATAGTGCCAGAGCAATCACCACCCAACACGTTAGGGGCTTTTTACCACTACAAAGCAGTGATTCTACACACTCAGCTGAGATCAACACTACAACCTTCACCCAAAGGCCCGCACCCCATTGCCAATCCACTTTACACCCTCACCCACGCCCAAGGCCTCACCACCAGCAAACCTTTCCTACACCAATATCCTAGACCACACCACATACAACCTGGACCTCCACACTTTGAACCATACCACCAGCAACCTATACTGCAACACCTAAGACCCCAGTACACTGCACCCAAAGGCCCTATTCCCTGGGAACAATGTGTGCAAAAACGCAGGAGACCCTGAACAGCTTCAGTGAGGAGCAACAGAACAACAAAGCAGTAAGATGATCCACACTCTGACCGGACTGAGCTACAGGAGCAACCTGGTCATGCTACAGCCCAGAATGAACAAAACCACACTAACCTGAGGGAGATCAAGGACATGCTCAGAATAATATGTACATGGCTGGACCAGTAGCCGTGAGTAGAAGAGATACAAAAGAAGGTTTATATTTATAAGGTTTATATGTTGTTGGTGGGTTTGTGTTGCTCTAGAGGACTGTTAAGACTGTTGGATTTCTTAAATTTATTGGGAAAAAAAATGAAATCACTAACTATTACAATGTGGAACATACAAGGAATCAATTCATCCAGTTTTGGATACAAAACTAAAACCCTTGAATTTCAAAAAAACATATCAAATACAGACATTATAATACTACAAGAAACATGGCGCAGAACTGATGAAGTCACTCTCTGTCCCTCAGGTTACAGAGAAATATCTATATCCTCCAGAAAACATGAAGGAATCTCACGGGGGAGAGATTCAGGGGGCATTATAATCTGGCAAAAACTAGAAATTGATAAACATATCCAAACAATTAAAAAAGAAGAAAATCACATCTGGCTCAAAATCGACAAACATCTAAGCCAAACAGAAAGGGATATTTTCTTATGTGCCCTTTATATTCCTCCCTCTGAATCTCCATATTATAATGAAGACATCTTTGAAACTCTCCACAGTCAAGTGAACCACTTCCAGGCCCAGGGAAGTGTGTTGATCTGTGGGGATCTAAATGCTAGGACAGGTCCATTACTCGACTATACCACGGATAATGGGAACAACCACATTTTTGGACAAAGCTTTCCACAAAACATAGTCAACTTCCCAAGGAACAACTCGGATAACCAAGTAAATAAAAATGGGAAACTTCTGATTGAGCTCTGTCAAAGCCTCAGCCTGTACCTCGTCTACGGTAGAGTGAGAGGAGACTCTCTTGGAAGATACACCTATAGTTCGTTTCATGTGCTCAACAGTGGACTATATGATCACAGACATAGATCCATTCTCCTTCAGAGCATTCACAGTCAAACCTCTAACACCATTATCAGATCACAGTCAAATCACCTTGTATCTCAAAAGAACCAAAAACACCACCATACACTCACAGCCCAGTCAGCTGAATAACACGAGAGAACGCTACAGATGGACTCAAAACAGCACAGAAAAATATCAGACAGCAATCAGCCACCCAAAAATACGCACACTTATAAACAACTTTCTAAATAACTTTTATCCTCACAATGGAGACGGTGTGAATCTGGCTGTGCAGAACATAAATTACATTTTTGATTATTTGGCAACATTATCTAACCTCAAAAGCTCTAAGAATATTCGTAAAATCAATCAAGAGAATGAAAAATGGTTTGATTTAGACTGTAAAACTATGAGGAAAAATTTAAGACACCTATCAAATACAAAACACAGAGACCCAAACAACACGGATCTACGCCATCAATACTGTGAGGAACTTAAACAATACAAACATGCACTCAGAAAGAAGAGAGAACAGTACGTTCAAAATCAGCTCCAAAGTATTGAAGAGTCTCTAAATTCTAACAGTTTCTGGGACAATTGGCATTTTCTAAATAAAAAACAACATGAACAAGCGTCCATTCAGAATGGAGACATCTGGAAAAATCATTTCAAACAACTTTACAGCAAAATACAAATGAATCCAGAACAAACCCAAATCTGTGAAAAAATGATCAATATGGAACATACCATCAGTAAATACCAAAACCCATTAGACTTCCCCATTACAGAAAAAGAACTGAGTGATAAAATCCAGGCCTTACAAAATAAAAAAGCAAGTGGACCAGATGGCATTCTGAATGAAATGCTCAAAAATACTGACCACAAATTAAAACTGGCCATACTAAAACTGTTCAACTTTGTTCTGAGTGTCGGTCATTTCCCTGACGCCTGGAATAAAGGAGTCATAACACCCATCTTCAAGAGTGGAGATAAATTAGACCCAAACAATTACAGAGGCATTTGTGTGAGCAGTAATCTGGGGAAGTTGCCCTGCAGCATCATCAATACGAGACTCATAGACTTCCTTACCGAGCACAATGTCTTAAGCAGAAGTCAGATTGGATTCTCACCAAATTACAGAACATCAGACCACATCTTTACACTGCACACTCTAATTGACAAATATATCAACCAAAACAAAACCAAAATATTTGCTTGCTTTGTAGATTTTCAGAAAGCTTTTGATTCAATTTGGCACCAAGGATTACTATCTAAACTCATGGAAATTGGTACAGGGGGTAAAACATACAGTATCATAAAAACAATGTACTCAAACAATAAATGTGCAATTAAAATTGGAAATAAACAAACTGAATTCTTCACTCAAGGGCGGGGTGTGAGGCAGGGCTGTCCACTATCGCCAACTCTCTTCAATATATACATTAATAAACTGGCAAAATTACTAGAACAGTCACCAGCACCCGGCCTCACACTACATGACTCCAGTATAAAGTTCCTCCTCTATGCAGATGATCTGGTCCTGCTGTCTCCTACAGAGGAAGCTCTACAGCAGAACCTCGACATCCTGCACAGGTTCAGTCAGACCTGGGCCCTGACTATAAACCCAACCAAGACAAAGGTCCTAACCTTTCAAAAACGACCCAGAGGTCAGGGAAAGAGATGCAGTTTCACCCTTGGTATCACCAAAATTGATCATGTCACTAATTACACATACCTCGGGCTGAAATTCAGGGCAAATGGAAATCTCAACCTGGCTGTGAATGAACTGAAGGAGAAAGCAAGAAGGGCTTTCTATGCCATTAAAAAATCTATTTCAGTTCAAATCCCAATTAGAATCTGGCTCAAAATATTCCAATCAGTCCTAGAACCTATTGCACTGTATGGCAGTGAAGTCTGGGGTCCTCTCTTAAATCAGGAATTCAACAAATGGGACAAAAACCCAATAGAAGCCCTGCATGCAGAGTTCTGTAGGAGCATCCTCAGGGTGCAGAGGAACACACCTAACAACGCATGCAGGGCAGAATTAGAACAATACCCTCTATTAATCCACATCGAGAAAAGAGCCATCAAATTCTGGAAACATCTGAAATTGAGTGACCCCGACTCATCATTTTAAAGCCCTTAAAAACCATGAAGCGAACATAGAAAAAAGCCCCCTTATTCAGCTGGTCCTGAGGCTCCACAAACAAACTAATCTGACTAACACTGACCGACCTCAGGACACTGACCGCCTCATTCACATAATTTGGCCCAACCACATGATTAACACACAGAAAGAATATTATCTCACTTACTGGACTGAAACAACACAAAATCAAAGCAAGCTACAATGTTATTTGGCGCTAAACAGAGAATACACAACAGCAGAATACCTGAGTACAATTAGAGAAAACACACTGAGGAAAACTATGACCAGATACAGACTCAGTGACCACAGCCTGGCCATAGAGAGGGGCAGATACAGACAGAGCTGGCTGCCCAGGGAGAGCAGGTTCTGTCTGTACTGTAACCAAGGAGAGGTGGAGACAGAGCTCCACTTCCTCACATCCTGTCCAAACTAACAGGAAATTCGAAAACAATTCTTTCCTAAATTTGAGCTGATTTGTCCGGACTTCATCAAACTGGAGAACGACACAAAACTCCAGTATTTACTGGGAGAAAAAAGAGACTGTATTTCCCTGGCAGCTCGGTACATCCACATCCGCCACAAAAAGAGGGAGGAGTCCACCAATCAGTGATGCGCTCATGACTCACGCACGCGCCCACGCACATACATATTTGCACACGCACACACACCTCACTCATACCTGTAGATTTTATGCTTTCATTTTGCTATTTATTTATTTGTTATTTTATTCATTTGTTTGTCGATTGTTTGTAATCTTTACCCCTTTTAAATGTTTTGGCAATACATGTACAATCTGTCATGCCAATAAAGCTCATTTGAATTTGAGTGAATGAGTGAGTGAGTGAGCGTGAGTGGGGGAGAGAGCGAGAGCGAGAGAGAGAGAGAGAGAGAGAGAGAGAGAGAGTGAGTGAGTGAATGAGAGAGAGAGTGAGTGAGTGAGTGAGTGAGGGTGGGTGAGAGAGTGAGTGAGTGAGAGTGGGTGAGAGAGTGGGTGAGAGAGTGAGTGGGTTAGAGAGAGAGAGAGAGAGAGAGAGAGAGAAAGAGAGAGAGAGAGAGAGTGGGGGGGTGAGAGAGAGAGAGAGAGTGAGTGAGTGAGAGTGGATGAGAGAGTGGGTGAGAGAAAGAGAGAATGTGGGTGAGCGAGTGGGTGAGAGAGAGAGAGAGAGAGAGAGAGAGAGAGAGAGAGAGAGAGAGATCTTTGTGCATGTAGCTTGTGAAATTCTAGGCTTGTACTCAATCGATGAAGAACAACACTTTTTACTGCATGTCATTGTGCAGGAATTTCTTTTGGTAAGGGAGACGTGCAAAGTGAGAATTTCACTGTATGTTCTAAACCATTGTGTTTTCACTCTGCATATGACAATAAACCTCTGGAATCTTGAGGAACAGCTGTAAGCGAGGAGCTGTTGACAGTGCTCCAGTCATTTCTGAGCGTTTTTTACACAGACAAAAATAACAACTGTTTCCATGGCATCATGAAAGCAGAAACAGGAAATAATGTGACCAAATGACCCCATCGTGTTACTTGGTATGCAGTCACTTTGTTATAAAAAATTTGAATTGTAAAACATACCAGTGAAATCATTCTGGGGGGAAAAAATCTTCACATTAATAAACATACTTATTTAAAAACAACGTACAAGATGCACTCACTGTTGCGGATTTCCTCGATGATAAAGGGGTCGAAGCTGATCTTGTCGATGCTCTCCTCCAGGCAATACGTCACGTAGATCTTCTGGACCTCGCTGTGCAGACTCTGCATCTCAGAGTCACTCAGCTCCGGACACAAAATCTTATCATTGAACTCCTCTACACACACACACACACACACACACACACACTGTATTATTCAAATATTAATCAATACTCACAAATTGGGAGCTATACTTTGTAGCGTGCTCTTAAAGATTGTAATACGTTTTGTTATTAAAGATGGCTGAGAACCGTTAAAGTGACAGACCATTCACTCTTTAACCAATCATCTAACATATCATTTAAAGACACAATGCAACAAACTAGTTTCCAATAAATCCTACAAAAAAAACAAACAAACAAACTACCTTCACTGAGACAAACTATGCTTTAATGAGTATAAACGAATTAAATTCACAGACGTATTGCAATTTCTGAAGCTTGTGTCCAAAAAAAAGAGTGACTAAGTATCTCAGAGGGCCTTGGTGTTGGAGCGTCTGAAGTCGAGACTATGATTTTACACGATTTTACATGATTTGACACGATTTAAACATGTAATGTATCTCATTAGTGTGTACATGTGCTGAGATGTTGAGTCTCACACAGTCACATTGGCATTAAAGTTGATCTCAAAGCTCTGGTGCTTTATCGTTATTATTGCACCTCTCTTGCACGGATGTCAGACGCACACAGACACACTCGCACACTCACCCACAGCGAGGCAGAACTGCAGCACATGCACGGCTCCCTCCTGTTTAAGGAAACTCATAAAGCGGAACAGCAGATCCTGCTGCAGTCGAATCTCCTTCAGGTCCAGCTTCAGCACCTGAAACACACACATGAACTTTATAACACACTCAAATATACATACACACATATATTCTGTTTCAAGATGATGCAGAATTTTCCCTAGGCACTGCATATATCATGAAAAATTATTTCCAGGAGGTTTTATGGTTGAATCTCGCTGGACTTACAGAGGGATTTTTGTTGCGCGAGTCTGCGTATTTCTGTAGGAAGGGCACCAGTGCAGACGGAGGCTCAGTTGCTGCCTCGGGCTAACAGAGAAACAAGAAGCTTGTTATTACAGCTGAACATAGACAGAGAAACATGGTGTAGTTGTGACCTGGAGATTTCACAAAATAGATCACTAAACTATGAAAGCTGCTCTAGATCTTGTCCCAAATGACTTCCTAACACTTTCACTATGCACGATATCCTCTAGTATATACTGCACACAGTTTAGACGGATAGTATTGTTATGAAATGCAACACTAATGTTTATGACTAACTGGACGTATAAGCTGTTTCCCAGCTAATGGCAAATGATGTCAAAAGCATAAAGTGATGCTGCTACATTTAGCAAAATACAGTGAATATTTAAATTGCTCAAAAAAAAAAATCAATCACACAACGTGGGTCTCATTTAAAAGACGTTTGTAAGACATCTTGTCCAGAGCCCCTTCGGCCATCTTGAACATTTTTCTTATGCAGTGTAGGCACCTGTTAGCCCCGTGCATGAGTGAAGTGGGCGTTCAACAACATTAAAAGTAACTACAGAAGCATAAATGGTACGAATGCTTATTCTGTAATAAATACATAAATAAATGTCCTGCAAATTGCTGTGATGTTAGAGGAATAAATTGCTTTGGGTTGTGCTGTGACAATAAGATAATTAACTCATTAACTGTTTAAATGGAGTTCACCAGTAACTCCACCTCAGTTCAGGTCAGGCCGGACCAGACCAGGTCACACCACCCCCTCCAAAAACAGAGTACACACCCAAATGCTTCAATAACATTCTCTGGTTTCCCATGTCACAGTCACGTAGCGTTTACATGACATAGCTTATGCTGTAAATCCTCCATAATATTCAACTGCCAAAGCTAAGACAACAGCCTCCTACATACCATGTTCAATTAAGGTTGAAAAATTAACCCAACCTTATATAGTGATTTGTGTAAATCCTGTGTAGACAGGTAACTAAGCCTGTTATTTAGCTGGTAAGATGTTTGCACAAAAACAGCACCAGGCATTAATCACTTTTTAAAGGAAAAACTACAAATAATTTAAAATAACACACGGTCTGAACTAGATCAGCAGGTCTGAGGTCTGTCAAATAAATCAAAAATTACTCACAGGAGTGTCATCGATGAACAGGAGCGCCATGTAGTTCACTGTGTCCTGGAAAGGAAGTGGGAAAAATAAATAAATAAATAAATCTCAATCGCAAATCGAGAACAGTGTCTACTCTACTTCTATATTGGATAAATGTTATAAAAGATAAAATAAAAAAATACTGCCATATGTGCTAACTTTCTATACCAAGGGTACAGTCGTTACCATTAGGGTCCTATACAAATTCATAGTTTAAATAAAACACTGATAAAATGTAGAACACTGAAAACCAGGTCTGATGGTATGTATTACAAAAAGATTCAAGATTCTTTTATTGTCACTATACTGAATACAGCGAAATTAGAGCAGTACTTACAGGGCAATTCTCATATAATGTGGTGCAAACTACACTGATATTGCCAAAAGTTTTGGGACACCCCTCCAAATCATTGAGTTCAGGTGTTGTTTTTCAGTGGTTGGGCTTGGCCCCTTAGTTCCAGTGAAAGGAACTCTTAATTTTTCAGCATACCAAGACATCTTAGACAAATTCATGCTCCCAACTTTGTGGGAACAGTTTGGGGATGACCCCTTCCTGTTCCAACATGACTGTACACCAGTGCACAAAGCAAGGTCCATAAAGACATGGATGAGTGAGTTTGGTGAGGAGGAACTTCACAGAGTCCTGACCTCAACCTGATAGAACACCTTTGGGATGAATTAGGAATGGAGATTGCGAGCCAGACCTTCTCGTCCAACATCAGTGCCTGACCTCACAAATGCGCTTCTAGAGGAATGGTCAAAAATTCCCATAAACACACTCCTAAACCTTGTGGAAAGCCTTCTCAGAAGAGTTGAAGCTGTTGTAGCTGCAAAGGGCGGGACAACTCCATATTACTTTCATGTGCATGGAAAGGCAGACGTCCCAAAACTTTTGGCAATATAGTGTATACATCCGTTTTAACAAATGAAATATGAATTAAAAAAAAATAAATAAAAACAACTGCAGTCAAGGCAATAATAGTGATAACCAAGTTGATTACTGTATGACGTATATGGTATAGAGATTTGCATATAATGAGAAGGTATTAAATAGTCATGGGATGTAAATATGTCAATTAATCTAGAATATAAAGTGCAGCAGAATGTAAACATACTGAGTAATGTGTGAATAGACACCTACTGAGGTATACAGAGAGTGCAAATTAATACGTTTTGTGTATAGAAAAATGCTGAATCAGAATGTGATCCTTCAATTTATGTGCATGTTCACAAACCAGCAGCATTTAGCTCCCTGTACTGGGGAAGAAGCTCTTAAGTTCCAAGTTTAAGTCTATTAGTTTGTGAAGCGATGGACCTGAACCATTTGCCAGAGGGCAGCAGTTGAAATACGTGAGAAGAAAACATTAATCCTCAAACCCCAGCCATAGCACGTTATTTCCAATGAACCAAGAAAATTTAAAAAAAAATTAAAGCAACCAAAAGTTGCTTTAATTGAAAGCAACTGTAGCGTCCCATGTAAGGTGAAATCATAACCCTACCACTGGCAAAGCACACCTCATTGGCCAAAAACACAAACTCATTAAAAGTCTTATAATTTTAAAAACACAACAGAGAGAGAGAGAGAGAGAGAGAGAGAGACAAAGAGGGGAGGGGAGAGAGAGAGATAGAGAGATAGAGAGAGAGAGACCAACCACAAGCTGAAATTCTGGCTTCAGGTCGCAGACTCTTTTCACCTGAGCAGCAAAGATGGTCACCCATATTCCTCACGCTACACGACTTCCTGGAAGAGTCCCCCAAACTAGACCAACCAAAAGTCTCATTTAATTTTGACTCCATTCCCACCTCATAAAATATCGGATTCACATTAGGACACATTAGAAGACCTTATGTGGCTGTGTCAGAGTCCCAAAACCCCAACAGCTGGACCGTCCCATTTAGGGTCCAATTTAGATGAAGCCTTTAACAGAGAATACCAGATCTCTTAAAACTGTGTGTATTTATAACACCCGGCCTTAACTGAGCACTTCTCACAATCTTTTCACTTCCTCCCTGAGTTGATCCTGCTTTTCTAAGTTTGGAGAATGGGTGAAATGGAGGTCCTTTAATGGAAGCACAATTAGTGGATTCGTGTCTAATTGCAGATTGAAACTGAAGCGCATTCGCTGATATATGAAAGACGGCGTCATTGTTTCTAGGATCTTCTGCTGGTTATGGGCTTCTGTATAATTCTTAAAATACTGCAGAGAACCCAAAGGAGCTGACTCAGAAAGTGGGATTCCTAATAATATCTGGTAAAAATGTCAACAGAGAGGATTTGGCAAATTCTCTGGGCTTTATCATCTCATTCATTGCGTATACCACAGTTCATATGGAGTTTCAGATGCATTGGCTTGAACAAAGACTTGGTGTGGAAAAAAAACACCTTTGTTTAGATGTTCTCATTCTTACGTACAGGGTCGGCTATGAAGTCCATGGTTGGGAGAAACACAGAGCCAGTCAGGACTTCTCGAATGAGCAGAGACAGAGACCTAAAAGTGAAGGAACACATCTGATCACAGATCACACTGAAATTCCTTAAACAGTCATTACATTCTACATACACAACTCACTGCTGATGGAAGCAACTTTCTCAGCTGATCACAGCCAGTTGTGAAAAGCTGAAGTTAAGCTGATGTTTAAAAACTAGGCTTCTAACTCAACAACAAAATAAAATGAAAGCACAAGTATACAAGTATATATATACATATATACACACACACACACACACACACACATATACATATTTTATATATATATATATATATATATATATATATATATATATATATATATATCCACAGAAGTTCCAGTTCAAAAGCTTATCCACTGCATTCTGCATATTAGCTGACTAATTATTTTGACAAACTATGTTCCCTTGTTTGTCTTGAGCAGTTTCACCGCCCTCTGTTCTTCAGATAAATCCTCCAGCTCCTGCACACACTTTACTTTTCCAGGCTCTTCTGCATACTTGACCTCTTCCCAGCAGCGGAGAAATGACATCGAGATCCAACTTTTCACACTGGGGATAACTGAGGGACTCGTTTTTGATGCTCGAAAAGTCAAGAGAATATAATAAAAACCAGATGTGGGTAAACTTCAAAAAAGGATGATCGGTGGAAATTAGCATTATTTTGTCTTCTGTGAAACATAAAATAGCTTTTTAAGCTGTTTTTGTGCAGAACTGAATAAACAGACCACAGATTTTGTTTACAATTTTACAGCTTGTGTAAGGCACATGTAAACATACATACAAGACATTATCCTTTCCTCCCTTGTGCTGCCAAAAGTTTGATGCATCATTCCTTAATTAATAAAAACAGTTAGTGTTGGGAGAAATTGATGTGTATAAGAATTAAACACTTTTGATGCCACTACACGTCGCGCTGCATCACGTCATCCTGTTGATCTTTATCCTGTTACAGCATGCACTGCCATATATTTTTCCAACCTTATATCGCTTACATACTTCCTGGATTTTTCTAAAAAAAAAATAACTTGCTCGAGAGGAAAACAAAGACTAGGTCATTTGATGCGGTCACCTGATCGTCATGAACAATCTACAAGGATTTTTCCAGAATACATTTGAGAAAAATAACAAACAAAAAGAGGAAATACATTTCACTGTGTTTAAGGTAAGAGTTAGCTTCAGACATGATGTTAATTAGCTCATTTCAGTGACAGGTCCTCCTAAAGATGTGTGTGTATACTTGACTGAGGTAGAAATGTACTTGGCAATTTGTTAAAGAGAGGATGAAGAACACTACAGGAAACTTTACATTGTGT
Source organism: Hemibagrus wyckioides (assembly GCF_019097595.1). NCBI lineage: Eukaryota > Metazoa > Chordata > Actinopteri > Siluriformes > Bagridae > Hemibagrus > Hemibagrus wyckioides. The sequence goes on along the minus strand of NC_080715.1, from coordinate 36,672,109 downwards.
TAACTGTATGTACAATTTGTGGGGAAATGGAGTGTGAACTTTGGGAGTGTGTGTGTGTGTTCTGTACCTGCAGTCAGTAGCTTTGGGAGGCATGACGTAAGGAAAAAGCATATCTGTGAGCTTCTGTAGGTAGAGCAGCTCGTCTCGGCGGCTGCGCAGAGCCACGTGCAGATCTGCGCCGTATTCTTCTAACGCCACCTGTTGAAGGCCCCGGTTTTTATCCACTGCCCACACACACACACACAATTCCATTATTACAAAACACACATTTCAACACCAACTTCATGCCTTAATCTTGAAGTCACATGACTGACCTTTCTGCTGTGCTTTGGCAGCAATCTCGATGTGCTTCATGGCAGCTTTCATCATTTTACCAGTGACGACTGAAGGGACGTTCACCTGGACAGAGGAAGCGCGAGAGCCACAGTAACTGCACACTGTACTTTAATAATAATAAACAGTCCAAATTATAAATAAATTCCTTCCAAAGATTCATAATTTTACTAAATATTAAATTTTCTACTCCTCTTTTTTTATTTTACAGACTGTGTTTATACTTGTTTTCATATAATAATTGCTAATTTCATAACATTCTGTATTAATAAGCGATTATGATCAATAATTTATGATATTATAAATACTATGATTAATAATACACTTATTAATTCACGTCTAAATGCACGTCTAAATGTCTAAACTAAATGCAGCTGCATGCTTACTTCATCCACATACATCAAACTGCTCCAGATTAATACAGTAAAAATGGTGATAATTAGTTGAATTAAATACTGGTACCCACTATTCTGTCTCATTTCTACATTTTGCAAAAATAAAATAAAATAAACTTTATTTATGGTTTATTAATGCTGATTTGTTAACCTTAAGAAATGCAGAGATTTCTACTTAATTTAATTTCATTTAACATTAATTGACACTGCTATTATTGTCACATATTTAACATAATTATAGGTTATTTAATTTTACTGAGTAAACTCTAATGAATTAAAATGACACTTCATGTTCTGGATGATCATTTCACAGAACCCGCTGCTCACCTTCTGAGCTCTCCGAACTAGAATAGAGGCGAAAAATCGAAACGTCTGTCTGAGTTCATCCACGCAAGCCTCATCATCTGTAATGTCCCTGAACAAAACAAGATCCAGACACGGATCAACTACAGAGGAGGCAATAGCCCAGAGATCACAGAAAAATGAATATATATACAGATAAGTGTGTGTGTGTGTGTGTTGGCGGGGGGGGGTCATCAGTCAATCGTACCTGTACCACGGATACACAAAATTCTCTAGGACCAACTCCAATACCTGAACACCAGTGAAACACAAAGAACATTAAAGATTTCATGAGAACTCGTGCTGACTGAACAGAGCTGTGTGGTCAGTGATCGTACCTCTCCAATGGACGCGTCCACCTTAGAGTGCACCTTTAAACCCAACCACGGCTGGTAGTTTTCCAGAAGAAGACCAGGTCTATAGACAAAAACAATTAAGGTGTTATTATTATCGATAAAATACTATGATATTCTTTAACATATGTACACTTTTCACTAAGACTAACATTATGCCCAGTATTTTGTTGGTCCCCCTTTTGCAGCAAAAACAGCCCTGACCCATCATGCACAGTGTATTCTGACACCTTTCTATCAGAACTTCTTCAGCAATTGGAACAGTAGCTCATCTATTGCTCAAATGACAACACGGGCCAGCCTTCACTCCCCATGTGCATCAATGAGCCTTGGCCACCCATGACCCTGTCACCGGTTCACCACTGTTCCTTCCTTGGACCACTTTTGATAGATACTGACCACTGCAGACCGGGAACACCTCACAAGAGCTGCAGTTTTGGAGATGCTCTGATCCAGTGGTCTAGCCATCACAATTTGTCCCTTCATCAAACTCGCTCAAATCCTTACACTTGTCCATTTTTCCTGCTTCTAACACATCAACTTTGAGGATTTGTATAATGTTTTATGTATTATAATATTTAATACTCTGATTTGTGTAAACTCTCAAATACTTAATAAATCCACATTTTTGATGCTTGAAGAAATGCAAGAGTGGCTCATCAGTTGAATTTTAAAACCTTTTTTCTCCTCAAGCACATTTCTACCAGAAAATGAAGACCAGTCTAGCATTTCCTGACCAACTCTCTGCTAAATTATTCATAATGCAATGTATTTCCTAATAAGGGAGCTGAAAAGACAATAATAATGAGTATCACTGGTTTGAAAAAACGCAATTAGTGCAATATAATACACATGTAAAACAAATTTATTTACATATTCATTTCTACTAAAAGTAAAAAATCAATCTCCTTTATGCAGCGGTATCTATAATTCATGTAGAGACGAACTTCGCCATCAGACAGGCTACTGGGCTTTATTAAAGGATGCTGTTGACCATATATGGAAGTTTGAGGGTGTTTCATATGCAAATAAGCATGAGTAAATAAGCATGAGTAAATGAGCATGAGTAAATAAGCATGAGTAAATGAGCATGAGTAAATGAGCATGAGAAAAAGATTTGTATTAAATAAATAAACATGATGATTTGTGCTCGAACAACATGGCTGTAATACTCTACCTGTGACGCCTGCACTTGTTCTTCCCGCAAACCGCGCAACAGTGACCCTGTGGGAAGAGCTCCTGCTGCTGCGGCTTCTACAACACACACACACAAAAACATGTGTTGTACATACACAAACACAAACAAGAGCACAAGAGAAGCAAAAACAAACA